>NC_133653.1:147104937-147404937 GCF_009905375.1 Apium graveolens
TTCCAAGATCTTTAAACTCTTTGTGTGTCAAGAGCCTGCTCTGATACCAATTGTTATTCCTAGAAGACTAACAATGAGATTTACAGAAGGGGGGTTGAATGTAAATCTCAAAACTTTTTCAAGTTTTGAGCAGTTTATAAAGTTGTGTGTTCAAGAAGAACAAGTGTGTGAATTGCTTTAAGCTAATACAGACAGATATATATTCAAGCACAAATGTAAAGAACACAACAGACCTTAAAAACTTTTCTGGTGGATTTGTTGTTCCACCAGAGATGGTATATTAGAAAATCTGTGTTCAACAATGTTGATCACAGCTGCATCCTAGTACAAACTAGATGAATTTTCTCTCAAGATATTTCTTAACAGCTCTGGAAAAATCTCTCTAATTACTAGCTTCTTCTTGGTTCATATATATTACCAAGTGTACAAGTGAAAAACAATATAAAATTACAATAGTAAAATAAGTTCTTCACTTGCTTCTTTTCCTGTTCACTCAAGTACTTTGTTGACTATTGCAACTTTGTACAAAAGAAGAACGGCTGCTTTTTCTGTTGATCCTGAAATTCGGCTACCACATCTCAGTTTTCTCTGTCAACCCACGTGCCTCTGCTTGTAGGTACAACTACCACTTATCAACGGCTGGTTAGCAGAACATCCGTTGAAGCTTTCATCCGTTGATGACTTCATCCGTTGAAGGATGTTATCCGTTGAAGCTTTCATCCGTTGATGCTCTCATCCGTTGAAGGATGTTATCCGTTGAAGCTTTAGAGACATCCGTTGAAGCTTAGCTTCTCATCCGTTGAAGGTCTTTTAAGTCATCCGTTGATACCACTTCATTTATACAAAATTACAAGGCATGAAATATTTACAATTGGCCTTCCTATCTGCATATCATCTAGTAGTCAACATGACTCATAGTTTCTCTCAACTTCTAAGAATTACAATTTTAAATACAGAGACTGAAATATGCTACAATACTAGACTTATTTCTAAGTAAAGCTACACCATCAACGGATAGCCAAAGTGGTCTTATCCGTTGAGGCTACAGACACTAAATTTCTACTTAAGTGTTTTGTTAAACATATCATCAAACTAATGCACATATATTCCTAACACAATCACACATATATGATCACATAACAACTCATGTATAATCAGAGAATTTGTCCTTCTTTAATCTTTACCTTTTTCTACGTGTATCGGGTCACGTTCAGCCTGACGGCCCGACACTCAGCGTTTCGATTACGCTTCTCATTATCACTATCGACCGACACGTCACTTAGGACGAAATAATTTATTTAAACATTCATTTCACTCAATCACACATAATTCACATTTTATATTCTTTAAATCTTTATTAGGACGAGTTCCGTTCTACCTGACGGCCCGACGGCACAGCTTAACTCCTAAGCTGACTCTTTAAATTGGAACGCTTTTAGTTACGCTCCTATATTCTAATATACAGAAAAGACAATTAATCAACACCTAGTCACATAATTAGAATCACATCACATAAAACATACTTTATTGACTTAATTACGTCATAAAGTTCTCAGTCGTCATACGATTAGTAAAGCATGCATAAAAACACAGCATTTCAAAACTCACTTAACTTTGTATTAAAATTAAGTACGTGTTTCTACAAATTTGTGGGTTCTTTGTAAGTAAAGAACTCAACTTCTATTTTGAGAGAGTACAAGAAAATCTAGATCTGTTTGTTACACCTTAAAGCAAAGGACCGGTGCTTAATTTATAGATTAGTAAACACAGGTTTACATATCATGCAATAAGATGTATTAAACCCTATTTTAAGTTATCTCTAAAGCTTTCCATTTATGGCTTAGTGAATCTTTGCAAATCGTGTAGGTCTGTGACTTTCCTTTTTCAGTTAATCTTGGCCCTTGATCTTGCACTCGCAAACTGCTTTTGTAGACTTTTCAATCTAAGTAATTAGATCGTTTGTTGATTGATAATCTTGAATCTTTAACTTGTCTGCATTTTGTACTTGAGGTTTATATCGAGATCTCCAGTTTGTTGTATAGAGAATTGACATCTCGATAAGTATAATGGCTTATCGAGATCTCTGAGTTCTCTATAAGTGTTTTGACTTATCGAGGTTTCTGAGTTCTCTATAAGTCAATTTGGCTTGTCGAGGCCTTTGAGTTCTCTATAAGTGTCTTTGACTTGTCGAGATCTTTGATTTCTCTTTAAATGAACTTGACTTTTCGAGATCTCCAAATCTCTGCATGTAGAAATGGCTTATCGATATCTATGAGATCTCTAATGAGAAATTGACTGGTAGATATCTCCAATCTTCATATATTCATTTTGACTTGTCTATATCTCTGAGTTTTCTATATGCATAAATGACTTCTCGATATCTCCAATCTTTATATCTTCATTTGACTTGTCGATATCTTTGATACTTCTCTATAAGCCATTTTAGACTTCTCGATAAGTCATTCTAGAGTTCTCGAATGACTTCTCTATATGGCTTGATTTGTGACTTTTAGATATCTTGACTTAGAACTTTTTTCCTAAAACAGATTTATTCAACTCCAAGCTTCTTCATCATTTCTCTGAGGCATGATCTTGTTGATCTTCTTCCAAAGTTTATTCTTAGGCTTGAGACTGTTCACAAAAAAATACTTCAGCCTGATCTTTAACATTTTTACGGACTCAAGTAATACAATATAAAATACAAATTTAGACTATCATACAACTAAATCTTAGAGTTTTCAATATGACTTAGTCTTGTTATAGTACATGCATGTCTTGTACAACAATCTCCCCCAATTTGTGACAAGATTGTTTATCACAAATTCATGCCTGGTAACAAGACTAACCCCAAGTTACAAAAATAATAAATAAATACACACAAATTGACAGATTGAGAAATACATCTTTTATATACTGAGTTATTACATGAGTTCAATTATTCATCACACAAACTTCTCATAGCCTGATTCTTTTCTAATAAGGTCCTTTAGATTTACAAAAACTTGAAGTTCCTCTATGATTTTTGTCCCCCTTAGACCTTCCACAAACTTGAGCCAATCATCCAATGAATATATGTTCAAGTAATTTACTCTGAATCTAGAGAATCTGCAAGCTTGTATGTTTAGAAAATATCCATCCTTTGATATCATGCTCAGCCAATTTGCCTTGAGTTCATTAGATCTTTGCTTAAACATTTATATCTCTCCAGCATATTTCTTTTCCCTTTCCTCTCTTTCAGCTTTTTCTTTTGCTCTTCTTTCTTCTGTTACTATTAACCACACACACATTACAGCCCTACATGTCTTTGTACTTGTGTTCTTATCCTTCACTAAACTAATCACCCTCTTGATTTCCGTGGTTGAAAATGTGTCCATTAATACCCTATTAAGTAGAGTGAGGGAGCCATCTTGATAATAGATTATGACTTCTCTCAATGATACAACCAAACCTTGACTTTTTCTTCAGCTAATTGTTGGAAGTAGTCATCATCTGTGATGCACCAATTTAATGGTAGAAAATCATTCTGATCAAAGCAATTCCAGATGGCCCTTTCTTCAACTTGCAGCTTCTTAGGTTTTCTCCCAACAGTTTTGAAATGAGTTTTGATTGGTGGCTTAAATGAAGGTAGGTTTGAGATTTTCTTTAGGGTGATTTGTCTAGAGGTGATTGTTATTTTAAGTAGAGTGTTTGCAGTTTGTTTGAACAAAAGTTTTGGTTCTGAGGTTAAATGTGGTTGAGTGTTCGAGTTTTCATGCTTAGAGGTTTGAGTTTGTTGGATTTGGATAGGTATTTCTTGGTGCATTCACCTTCTTCCTTCTTTCATCTCCCATTTTCTTGTCATCCCTCTTCTTCTCATCCTGCTTCTTATCTTCTACTTTGCTACCAGTTGCTTTAGAAGAGTGACTTGGATTTGAGCCAAAAGGTTTTTGCTCATCATGCTTCTGCTCATCATCATCCTTGTCATCTTTTGAGTTGAATTGTGTAGTTGACAACATGGTCTCTGCATTCTGTAGATATCTCCCCAGCATCCTAATCATTTCCACATCTTCAGTTGTTTTGAAGTTCTTTATCTTTAGATCAGTCTCCAATGTCATTATTAATCTTGTATTTGCCCTTACACAGTTTTTAGGTACTGTGAATTATCTGCACTGTTTAGTTTGTGGACAACTGTAGGCCACCCCTTGCTTGGATATAGATAGGCTTCAGGAAAAGCAGCTATTTGAGCTTGCTTGAGTTCTTTGAGTAGTTGGGTGTCCTCTGGAATTACTGGATTAACTCTGTCAATTATCACATCCAGCTCAGGTGCTCTCATTCTTTGTAGATTTGAGAGAGACACCTGGAGACATCTTTCCAAACCACGGTCATTGATATTGGCCACTATCCTTTTCTCCAAAAAGTTATCAACTTTCACTATTATCACCCTTAAGAAATTGATGTTGTTGTCCAAATCTCTCTTGTAAGTAATGTAGTTATTAGCCAGAGAGACTTTTAGAACTTTCAATAGTTCATTGAACTCCTTATCTTGACATGGTCCTTTTGCAGCTTTTTTGGAGCCTGTCTTTACTGACACTTTGAGAGAGTTTTAATTGTATAGAACTTTGACCAGAATGAGTAGTGGAAGATTTTCCAGCCTCTTGAGATTGTCTAGATTTACCAGCTTCCTTGGACTGTTTAATCCTAACTTCTATCTCCCCTTAATCTTGTTGGCATGCAAGAGTAGTGGAGTTGGAATATCTGGCCTCATAACTTCAGGAAGAGCAGGTAAAAGAACAGTCAAGGCACCCATAATAGCTCCCAAAGAAACTAAATTCTGCATTTGGAGATGTTTTTGGGAGTCTACCAGGGTCCTGATATCATTCTGTTGACTCTGCACTAGAGAAGTAAGAGCATTAACCTGAGGTGTGAGTGAGTCATTTGAGGGTTGGAGTGTTAAAACTTATTGTTGTAGATATTGAATCTGGAGATTTGTTGATGTTGAAGGAGTTTGTTGAGAATTTGAAGAGATAGAAGCACCAAAAGTAACTTGAACTGACTCATTGATCCCTTGCATTAACAGAGCATATGGTTCATATCTAGCTTGATGATGTTAATCCAGTTTGACCCTTGTGTCGTTTTTGCTGGTAATGTGATTTTGGAAAACTTCATGCAAAGATACAAATGATTGTTTGAGATTCTTTATGCTTTGCTCCATGGTAGTCATTGTTAGGGCGTAATCACGCACTAATATTCACGCAAGTATACGCGTTCGCAAGTAATATAGAATACTTTCTAGTTCGTTCCCTCAGAGACTCAGACTAAGTTATTGTCTAATTAAACTCACTCACCAATGTATGATTACTTCTCAATGTTAAGATAACACTTAAAATTGTTGATTAAATATTAACTATAATTAACTACTTAATTAACCACTTAACTAACACTTCAATTTATCAATAATAAAACACTCATGAGATCACAACTTCATTATTACTTCCTTCTATAGCCATTGTTATTACCTTTAGCATGTGACAGTGATGATATTAATCGAATAACACGAAACTGATAAAAGCCAACTTTCATTGTACTAATACCATTCTACCAAACATCCACAATTAAGATAGAAGTTGAATAGTCATCAATTATGCTGAGTTCCTATATGTCTACAGAAATTGACAACACAACGATTTAAGCACAAGTTATTCCTTTTGATTACATAGGGCAAATAAAACTGTTAGAATTACCCACTAATCATGCTCAACGTACATGAACCTATGCTAGCATGGCAAGTTCTAAATCTCAAGATCCACCGTCGCTTCACAAGAGATTAACACCCTATCTTATATGTTCGCGACGCACATAAGACGAATACGCACAACCAATACTAGATATCATGCAATCATCACACACTAAAGTATTAAACAATTAACTAAAGAATTCCATAATAAATCCGTTCCAACCCCATGATCACGATTAGCCCATAATAGAACTTATCGCCATCATGGGTTCATATGAAATCATGATAAACAACACAAGAGAATAATAACTAAACTAATTATATTAAAACAGAGTACGTCACAAGAGTAAATAAGTCAAAGCAAGAAAACTAGCATCCAACGTTACAACGAAACAAGAATCACAAGAATATATGCTTCCTCTTCGTTGCGGTGTGCTAAATCGGTCTTCTTCCTTATCTCCTTCGCTTCTTGCGCAAAACACAATCTAAAACATAATCTCCTTCTTATTCTCTGTGAAAACGTCTCAAATCTACTTATATAATAGTCCCATAAAACTCAGATTACATAGAAGTTGGAAGCCAAACAGAAGTAGAAGTCTAAAATAATTCAGCTTTTCCCCCGACCCTGCGCGGCCGCTCAGCATTTCTGCGCGGGCGCGCAAGGCTGCTGCGCGGCCGCTCAGCATTGCTGCGCGAGCGCGCAGGACCCTACTGGAAAAATTCCAGGTTTGCTCCGTTTCTTCACCGTAATCTGCCCGTTCTTTTCCTCTCGCAATGGTGAACACATGCCAAGGCTTATTCTTGATGATTCCTCCTCTGAAATACAACTAATACCCTGAAATGCATAAACACTAGAAAAATGCATCAAATACACAAAATACTTGATTTCAAGACACCAATTTAAGCCATTTTAAGACGTTCTAAGTGGTATAAAATGCCACTTATCACACCCCCAAACTTAAATCGATGCTTGTCCTCAAGCGTCACAGACTCAAAACAAATAAAAATATGCATGAATGCAATCTATATGAAAATGCAACGATCCCCCTTACAACAATTAACCAACCAAATTGTCACATCTCAACGAATGCAGTTAGACACTAAAGATCAATAAACTCATGCAAACGGACATACAGCCAGAAACGTGGTGTGTGCAAATGCTTAACAGATATGCTTCGGAACTAGACCAATTACTATGACTAGACTATCCTCAAGGCAATCCTACGATTATACAAAGAATAAAAATTCTAGGCAAAAAGTGATATACAACACTACAAGAACTCTGGAGCTTACTACGGAATCGTGCTTTTTATTTACAACTCAAATGCTTATCTGACCGTGCAATGAGTGAGGTCCACAAAAGACTTATACAATGGTATCCATGTAACGAGCGTTAGGTTAGCGGATCCCAGACTCTAAAAGCCTTAGGTCACTAGGCACAAAGTCCCCTAAGAACTTAATAACTCGAATACCAAAGAGCCCACTCTTGATCAATTATGCAAAAAAAATTTTTTTTTTTCTTTTAGCAAGTGCGTTTCGCTCCATCTTGCTCAACCCTAGACTACTCGCATAACATGCGAGCCGGCTACTAGCCATTTGACGCCTAGCCACAACTAGCAACAAATTCCATTTTTACTCCATTTTTTTTCTTTTTCATGCCTTTACCACTAAGAACCTATTATCAAATTCTAAGCATAATAAATAGATTATCCTCGAAAATAATCAGATCATAACAACAATCTAGCCCTTAAGCATTCTCTAAGACTTAGTGAAAATACAAGTGCTTCTAGCATGCATATCAACCTACACAACTTAATATCACTTTAATGCTATCACTACACTCGCATCAATATCACAATTCAGTCGATAAATTATTGCAAAAGGGATCATGGTATATGCATGAGCTATATGATATGACAAACAAATAAAGCTATAAAAAAAACTATATGGCAAAAATTATGCAACTATATGAACTAACTATCATGAATATGCAGCTATATGACACACACAAAATATTCCTTAACTACCACCCCCAAACTTAAAATCTTCACTGTCCCCAGTGAAGGTAGTAGAAAGGAACACAAGGTATACCTACTCGGAGTCATCATCATCATCACCCTCAGTGGGTGGAGTATCAGGCGGCGGGTATGCAGAGTCCTCACCAAAAACTGGCCACTGGATATCAGCTCCAAGGCCTCGAAAAGCAGTCCCTAACGCAAGGGTGAGCTCCTGAGCAAACCTGCTCTGCGTCTCATACATGGCATCCATCCTCCGTGAAAGCCTCCTATACTGGGCATCACCCATCCCAGCACCCTCCTGAGCTCTCGAAGAACCGGCCTCACCACGCCCTGGCCTAGTCATAGTAGCACCTCGTGCTGGACGTCCTCCTGGAAGATGATAACCCAGCCCATGCTCCTCAGGCTCACCACCGGTCCACTCCTGCATCCCATTCAGAGTGCCAGAATCTATCGGAGCTGCTGGCAACTGCAACTGCTCATGAGCCGGCCAGTTCACTCCTACTGCTCGGCATAGCTTCGTAACCGTGGATGCATAAGGGATGTTCATATGTTTTGCTCCCCTCAAAAACTTCAGAATTCCTTGGTAGATAAACTCACCAAGGTCCACATAGTATTCCTCATTCAGAATTCCCCACAACAACTGTGCTCTCTCAACTGTGACCTCGTGTGCATGTGAAGAAGGCAAAATATTAGCACATATAAATGCATTCCATGCACGGGCATACCTGTTCATGGCGATCGCCGGAAAGTGACGATACTCATTATTGGCTAGACTGCGGTTCCAAACTGTGCCCGGTCGACAGAGAGTCGCACAAATCAAATCCAAGTCAAAATCCTCAGCAGTCTTTTCATTCCAGTTCTCCTCCTCGGGCTTCCTCTCTCGCTGTCCAATCACACGGCGAATCGCCGCAGGATGATAATCAACTGTCAGCCCACGAACTACAGAAAACCCATTCTTTTCAGCCTTCGCGTTCGCGTAGAACTCGCGAACAACACTCATCGGTAGCTTCGGATGACTCACAAAAAGCTATCCACCCCTTCTCTGCAATCATGGGCAACAACTCACCATCCCTCCCTGATGGTAAAAACCCCCTCTCCTTCAGAATCGGCTTCCCCAACAGCCTAGTGTACTCCTCCTCCGCAGCTCTGTCAGTTAACCGAGGCCTTGCAGCAGTACCCCTTGATGAATCAGCAGTAGAAACTGTGATGCTGCTGTCAATAGTGCGTGCTCTCTTGGGTGCCATTGATTTGTGAATAAAAGTGTGTAAGAACTGATTTTTGATGTTTATGAGAGGGTTTAAGTGTAGGAAGTTTGTGGGAGATATGTAGGATAGGTGTATGTATATATAGGGTGTGGAGTAGGTTAAATTAGATTAGGAGTGGGGTTGAGGGATAAAATCATGGGGTAATGGGAAAAGAATTCGTGGGTTTATGGGCTGTGATGGGTTTTTGTGTTTTTTTTTTTTTTTTCTGAACTGTAAAAAAAAAATTATGGAACTCGACCCCTGCGCGGCCGCTCAGCATTTCCGCGGGCGCGCAGAGGGTCTCTGGAAAAAAAAAATTTCAGCCCCTGTTTTCTGATTTTTTTGTGTTTTTGGATAGGTTATTAACTTCTAAGGGTTCCTGTAACAACAATTCATGGGTTGCCTCCCACGCAGCGCTTCTTTTTCGTCATTAGCTTGACGTTCCGTACCTTTCTCAAGTAGTCAACAAAATGGCACTAACCACCTCTCGGTTTGCCATGTCCCAATAGTAGTGCTTCAGCCGCTGACCGTTAACCTTGAATGCTTGGTCCGCATCATTCTCAAAAATTTCCACCGCTCCATGTGGAAACACAGTTTTGACAATAAAAGGTCCAGACCACCTTGATTTCAACTTCCCAGGAAAAAGTCGGAGCCGAGAGTTGAATAAAAGAACTTGTTGCCCTGGCACAAATAACTTAGGATATAGCTTCCTATCGTGCCACCTCTTCACCTTTTCATTATACATTTTGTTATTCTCGTACGCTTGAAGTCGAAATTCATCAAGTTCATTAAGCTGAAGCATTCTTTTCTTACCAGCTGCATCTAAATCTAGGTTCAATTTCTTCAATGCCCAGTAGGCCTTATGCTCAAGCTCCGCCGGTAGATGACATCCCTTACCGTACACCAACTGAAACGGTGACATCCCAAGTGGAGTTTTGTATGTTGTTCTGTAAGCCCAAACAGCTTCATCGAGCTTTAAAGACCAATCCTTCCTTGACGGACAAACAACCTTCTCTAGAATGCGCTTTATCTCTCTGTTAGACACTTCCGCTTGACCATTTGTTTGCGGATGATAGGCAGTAGCTACTCGATGATTCACATTATAACGCTGCATTATAGAAGTGAACTTACGGTTGCAAAAATACGATCCTTCATCACTTATGATTACCCGAGGCGTTCCAAACCTTGTGAAAATTTGCTTATGAAGAAAATTTAGCACTGCCTTTGCATCATTTGTCGGTAAAGCTTTAACTTCGACCCATTTTGAGACATAATCGACTGCCAGCAAGATGTACTGATTATTGCAAGACGAGATAAAAGGCCCCATGAAATCGATTCCCCATACATCAAAGACCTCGACTTCAAGCATCACATTTAATGGCATCTCATCCTTCCTTGACAAATTTCCCACTCTTTGGCAACGATCACACCTTAAAACAAACTGATGAGCATCCTTGAACAAAGTAGGCCAGAAAAAACCTGCTTGCAGAATACGAGCTGCCATCTTCTCACCTCCATAGTGTCCACCATAAACCGTGGAATGGCAGTCTCGTAATATCCCCTCCGTCTCACAGAACGGGATACATCTCCTGATGATCTGGTCAGCTCCCTGTCTAAACAAATATGGTTCATCCCACATATACCACTTCACCTCATGCAGAAACTTCTTCTTTTGAGCGGATGTCAAATTAAGCGGCATTATATTGCTGACAAGATAGTTTACAATATCTGCAAACCATGGTTCTTCCTCCTGAATTGCAAACAACTGCTCATCCGGAAAAGATTCATTGATTAACGTCCTATCTTGTGAAGTAGAATCGGGATTCTCCAACCTAGAGAGATGGTCAGCTACTTGATTCTCAGTACCTTTTCTATCTTTGATCTCTAATTCAAATTCCTGAAGTAAAAGCACCCAACGAATGAGTCTCGGCTTCGAATCCTTCTTAGAAACCAGATAGCGAATAGCTGCATGATCAGTGAATACTGTTACTTTCGTACCAAGTAGATAAGATCGAAATTTCTCAAAGCCAAAGACTATAGCCAAAAGCTCCTTCTCAGTAGTGGTGTAGTTCAATTGGGCCCCATTTAAAGTCTTACTCGCATAGTAGACCACATGGAAGAGATTTTTCTTGCGCTGTCCCAGAACTGCACCTATCGCATAGTCACTCGCATCACACATCATCTCAAACGGTTCTGTCCAATCTGGTGCTGTAATAACTGGTGCCGTGATCAAACTCTCCTTGAGAGTCTCGAATGCTGCCAAACATTCATCATCAAATTTGAAAGGCACATCTTTCTCAAGCAAATTGCACAATGGCTTAGATATCTTTGAAAAGTCCTTGATGAATCGCCGATAAAAACCCGCGTGACCGAGAAAACTACGGATTCCTTTCACCGAATTAGGTGGGGGAAGATTTTCAATGACTCCCACCTTGGCCTTGTCCACCTCCAGACCTTTGCTAGAGACCTTATGCCCAAGGATAATGCCTTCACGCACCATAAAATGACATTTCTCCCAATTAAGCACCAAATTAGTTTCCACGCATCTTTTGAGTACGGCGCGCAGATTATTCAAACATTCCTCATATGAGTGTCCAAAGACGGAGAAGTCATCCATGAACACTTCGACATTATTTCCAATCATGTCAGAGAATATAGCCATCATACATCTCTGAAAGGTGGCTGGGGCGCCACATAACCCAAACGAAACTCTACGAAAAGCAAATGTGCCAAATGGACAAGTGAAGGTAGTCTTTTCCTAATCCTCTGGTGCAATACAAATCTGATTATACCCGGAATAACCATCCAGAAGACAAAAATACTCATGTCCCGCCAATCTGTCAAGCATTTGACCAATGAATGGGAGAGGGAAGTGATCCTTCCTTGTGGCTTTGTTCAATTTTCTATAATCCATGCATACTCTCCATCCTGTAACTGTTCGAGTAGGGATGAGCTCATTCTTTTCATTTGCGACCACAGTGATACCTCCTTTCTTAAGTACACATTGCACGGGGCTCACCCACGAGCTGTCAGAAATAGGATAAATGATGCCTGCATCTAGCCATTTCAGAATTTCTTTCTTCACCACCTCCTTCATGATCGGGTTCAGTCTTCGCTGCTGTTCCACAGTTGGCTTACTACCTTCCTCTAACAGAATTTTATGCATACAATATGAAGGACTTATCCCCTTGATGTCTGCTATGGTCCATCCTATAGCCGATTTGAATTCTCTCAAAATCCTTAAGAGCTTGTCTTCCTCACTACCTGAAAGGTCAGCTGAAATAATAACATGTAACGTAGATGAATCACCTAAAAAAGCATACCTCAAGTGTTCAGGTAATGGTTTGAGCTCCAAGGTAGGTGCTTCCTCTATTGATGGTTTGAGCTTCCCTTCAGCATTCTTAAGGTCAGAAGTACCAAGAGATTCAAATGGTATGTCGAGCTTTCGCTTCTATGGAGAAGCGTTCAGATATTGTAATTGCTCGTTGCTATCTTCATCATCACTGTCAAAATCCCCCACTAAGGCCTTTTCCAATGCATCAGACATTAGCATGTGATCGAGTTCCGAAGTAACCGCAGAATCAATCACATCCACTTTTAAGCACTCCTCATCTTCTGTAGGGAATTTCATTGCCTTGAATACGTTGAAGGTCACATCCTGATCTTGGAACCGCATAGTAAGTTCCCCTTTTTGCACATCTATCAAGGTACGGCTAGTAGCCAAGAAAGGCCTCCCCAAGATTATGGGAATCTTCTTATCTTCCTCAAAATCCAGAATAACAAAATCTGCAGGAAAGAAGAGCTTATCCACCTTGACGAGCACATCCTCAACTATGCCCCTTGGGTAAGTAATGGAACGGTCAGCCAATTGTAGCGACATGTATGTGGGTTTTGGATCAGGCAGATCCAGCTTTTTAAAGATCGACAACGGCATCAGATTAATGCTTGCTCCCAAATCACAAAGGCACTTGTCAAAAGTTAGATTGCCAATGGTGCAAGGAATGGTGAAGCTTCCTGGATCTTTTAGTTTTTGTGGTAACTTTTGCTGCAGAACAGCGCTGCATTCTTCCGTGAGAGCAACGGTTTCAAGGTCATCCAGTTTCACCTTCCTTGAAAGAATAGTCTTCATAAACTTCGCATAACTAGGCATTTGTTCCAGAGCCTCAGCGAAAGGTATATTGATGTGAAGTTTCTTGAACACCTCCAGAAACTTCCCGAACTGTCTATCCAGCTTTTGTTCCTGCAATCTCTTAGGAAAAGGTGGTGGAGGATAGAGCTGTTTCTCCCCTGTATTAGCCTCAGGCAGAGTGTGTTCAATAGTAGTCTTCTTTGGTTCCGCCACTTTCTCCTTTTGCTTAGATTCTTCATCTCTAACTTCAGCTTCGACTTCTTTTGCCTTTTCAGCATCAGCTACTTTTCCAGACCTTAAGGTAATAGCCTTGACTTGCTCTTTAGCTTCCTTCCTGCCTGGTACTTCCGTGTCACTGGGAAGAGTGTCAGGTTGACGATTGAGCACTGCATTGGCTAATTGACCGATTTGATTTTCCAAGGTCTTGATAGAAACCGCCTGACTCTTGCACAACAGCTTAAGTTCCTCAAAATCAGCACTAGTAGGTGCAGCTACACTTCCCTGTTGAGGATATGATTGCCTTATAGCATACTGCTGTGGTTGCTGGAATCCAGGTGGGTTAAACTGTTTACTTACTCCTTGCTGATATGGTGGCTGAATAGCATTCTGATTATTTCCCCAGCTGAAATTTGGATGATTTCTGTTGTTAGGATGATAGGTCGCTGGCACAGGCTGCTGTTGTCGCTGATAATTATTCACATACTGAACAGATTCGTTGACAAGAGAACACTGATCCGTAGCATGAGAACCTGCACAAAGCTCACAAACCATAGCTATTTGATTAACTCCATACGTAGCCAAAGAATCAACCTTCATTGATAGCGCTTGGAGCTGGGCTGCAATAGCGGTGGCTGCATCAACTTCCAGAATACCTGCTACCTTGCCTGACGTCATCCTCTGAGTTGGGTTTTGATGCTCATTTGCAGCCATCGTCTCGATAAGATTATACGCCTCAGTATAGCTTTTAGCCCATAAGGCGCCTCCAGCTGCTGCATCGAGCATGGGCCGAGATTGGGCCCCCAAACCATTATAAAAACCAGTGATTACCATCCAATCCGGCATTCCATGATGTGGACATTTTCTCAACATTTCCTTGTAGCGTTCCCAAGCCTCGCACATAGATTCTGTAGGTTTCTGCGCAAACTGAGTAAGAGCACTCCTCATAGCAGCAGTCTTTGCCATTGGATAAAACTTCACCAGAAACTTTTGCGCAAGATCTTGCCACGTAGTGATGGACCCAGCTGGTTCAGAATGTAACCAGTCTTTAGCTTTATCCCTCAGTGAGAATGGGAAAAGCCTCAACTTGATAGCCTCATCAGTCACGCCATTATACTTAAAAGTGCTGCAGATCTCGACAAAATTCCTTATGTGCATGTTGGGGTCTTCAGTTGCCGCTCCTCCAAAAGAAACAGAATTCTGCACCATCTGAATAGTGCCCGGCTTGATTTCAAAGGTGTTAGCTTGAATAGCCGGATGAAGGATGCTTGACTGAATGTCATCAATTTTAGGCCGAGAAAAATCCATAAGAGCTGGATCAGCTTGAACAATACGATCTCCCATGTTTACTGGTTCTTTCTACTCAGTTCCTGAATCCGAATCCTTAAAATCTAACTTCTCCGGAGTATCAAGAACTTCATCTTTCTCCTCAGCTGTATCTAAGGTCCTCTTGCGAGCACGAGAACGAGTTTGCATAAACGCTTGCTAAAGTACCTGAAACACAACCGAAAAGAGTAATTAACTACTACGTCCTAATCACTGAGTCCTAATGACCAATGATGGTAAGTACATAAACTAAACAAATACGCCGAGTCCCCGGCAGCGGCGCCAAAAACTTGTTAGGGTGTAATCACGCACTAATATTCACGCAAGTATACGCGTTCGCAAGTAATATAGAATACTTTCTAGTTCGTTCCCTCAGAGACTCAGACTAAGTTATTGTCTAATTAAACTCACTCACCAATGTATGATTACTTCTCAATGTTAAGATAACACTTAAAATTGTTGATTAAATATTAACTATAATTAACTACTTAATTAACCACTTAACTAACACTTCAATTTATCAATAATAAAACACTCATGAGATCATAACTTCATTATTACTTCCTTCTATAGCCATTGTTATTACCTTTAGCATGTGACAGTGATGATATTAATCGAATAACACGAAACTGATAAAAGCCAACTTTCATTGTACTAATACCATTCTACCAAACATCCACAATTAAGATAGAAGTTGAATAGTCATCAATTATGCTGAGTTCCTATATGTCTACAGAAATTGACAACACAACGATTTAAGCACAAGTTATTCCTTTTGATTACATAGGGCAAATAAAACTGTTAGAATTACCCACTAATCATGCTCAACATACATGAACCTATGCTAGCATGGCAAGTTCTAAATCTCAAGATCCACCGTCGCTTCACAAGAGATTAACACCCTATCTTATATGTTCGCGACGCACATAAGACGAATACGCACAACCAATACTAGATATCATGCAATCATCACACACTAAAGTATTAAACAATTAACTAAAGAATTCCATAATAAATCCGTTACAACCCCATGATCACGATTAGCCCATAATAGAACTTATCGCCATCATGGGTTCATATGAAATCATGATAAACAACACAAGAGAATAATAACTAAACTAATTATATTAAAACAGAGTACATCACAAGAGTAAATAAGTCAAAGCAAGAAAACTAGCATCCAACGTTATAACGAAACAAGAATCACAAGAATATATGCTTCCTCTTCGTTGCGGTGTGCTAAATCGGTCTTCTTCCTTATCTCCTTCGCTTCTTGCGCAAAACACAATCTAAAACATAATCTCCTTCTTATTCTCTGTGAAAACGTCTCAAATCTACTTAATATAATAGTCCCATAAAACTCAGATTACATAGAAGTTGGAAGCCAAACAGAAGTAGAAGTCTAAAATAATTCAGCTTTTCCCCCGACCCTGCGCGGCCGCTCAGCATTTCTGCGCGGGCGCGCAAGGCTGCTGCGCGGCCGCTCAGCATTGCTGCGCGGGCGCGCAGGACCCTACTGGAAAAATTCCAGGTTTGCTCCGTTTCTTCGCCGTAATCTGCCCGTTCTTTTCCTCTCGCAATGGTGAACACATGCCAAGGCTTATTCTTGATGATTCCTCCTCCGAAATGCAACTAATACCCTGAAATGCATAAACACTAGAAAAACGCATCAAATACACAAAATACTTGATTTCAAGACACCAATTTAAGCCATTTTAAGACGTTTTAAGTGGTATAAAATGCCACTTATCAGTCATGTCAAACCTTTCCATTTGGTCAGCAAAAGTTTGAAACTTGTTCTTGATCTGAACTTGAGTAGGGACAAGTTCATCCAGTTTCTCCCTCACCATCCTTCTTCATCTGTCTTGATGGCTATTTGGAGTCTGTTGTAGAGCTTTACTCATTAGATGAAAAACTTTAAGTTGAGCTTTATAGACTTCTGTCACATCATCATATACTTCTCGTGGAGTGAGGGCCTTGGCATTGCTTCCAAAAATGGTGACATATTCTTCCCTAAATCTTGCCAAGACCTCATCCATGCTCAAGTTGAGGTCCTTCCTTAACCAAGCATCTACATTTCCATCCTACTCAGCTTGATTCACAATCTTTTGCTGCTGCTCTTCAGCATCAGTTATATAAGATAGCAAGATTGCTTGATAGTCCTGATTGGATATGTCTGTGGTAAGAAGCTGTTGTGTGATGTTGGCAAGGACAGAAAGTTGATCAACTAAAAGATCATTCATTATAATGGGTTGAGCTTGTGCATCCTGAAGCCACTTAGATATAAGGTGTGATGGTTGTTGAGAAAGGTTTGATGTAGAAGGTATGTCTGTTTGGGTTGAGGTTGATGGTTGATGTTCATTAACATTTCCTATGACAAATGCCACGTTTTGAATCACAGTTGGAACTGTGGTTATAAAAATGTGTTGTTCACCACTTGTGGGAACCTCCAATTGAATTGGAGGGGATTTGACCAGGTTGCTGTCATGTACCATGGCCTCAAACCCTTGCTCTTCTTGAAAAGAGCTAGCACTTGAATGTGCTTTACTTGCCTCCCCTATAACAGGCTCATTGGAAATTGGACTCCTAGCTTCAATTATTAAGGCAATTTTAGCTAGGGTTTTGAGGGGAGTTGTCCCTACATGAGGAACCTCCAATTAAATTGGAGAGGATTTAGATAGCTCCCCCTCAGGAGTACTACCCTCAAACCTATCAATCTGTGAAGATTGTTTAGCACATGAAGGTGTTGAGTAGATACCACAGGGTCTTCAGTTGAAACTAATGAAACCCCTGTGTCTGTGTTGGTGTCATCAAGGTCTACCCCAAAGTGTAGCCTCTCACCAACTAAATATGGTTCCTGGGTGGTGATCATAGTTTCATGCATCATGTCACTTGATTTTGACAACACTTTAGAGTTAGATTCAAGTGCTTGATTGTATGAAGAACAAATTTTAATATTAGATTTATAGTTTCAGGATGAGTGTTGGCAGCTCCCCCTGAATAGATGAGGGAGCTTCAAAAGATGTGCTTTGTGTGTGTGTGTCAACCTTGTTCCTTCTTTCATACACTTGAATGTGTTCAAGTGTTGGTGCAGACTCTTTACAGGATGCACTAGGGAGAATGCTCTTTTCATTAGAGATACCCTATTGAGAGGATGCCCCTAGAGTCTGTTTTATGCCCTCTTTTGCAACTACATCCTTTGGGGAGGATACAGAGGTAGCTTGAGTGGTCAACTCTATTTTCTTGGCCTTCTTTGGTTTCTTGACCAGGGTGGACTCTATTTGAGTTTGATCCTCACCACTCTCATTGATAATAGTTAGGGTAGCCTGCTTTATCTTTATTGTGCTAGACATGCCTATACTATAACAAGACTAAGTCATATTGACAACCCTAAGAATTAGTTGTATGATAATCTAAATTTGTATTTTGTATTGTATTACTTGAGTCTGTAAAAATGTGAAAGATTAAACTGTAGTATTTTTTCTGTAAACAGTTTCAACCCGAAGAATAAACTCTGGAAGAAGACCAAGAAGATCATGCCTCAGAGAAATTGTGAAGAAGCTTGAAGTTGAATAAATCTGTTTTAGGAAAAATGTTCCAAGTCAAAATATCTACAAGTCACAGATCAAGTCATGTAGAGAAGTCATTCGAGAACTCCAGAATGACTTATCGAGAAGTCCAAAATAGCTTATAGATAAGTCTCAGAGATATCGACAAGCCAAATGAAGACATGAAGATTGGAGATATCGACAAGTCAATTTTCTCATTAGAGATCTAAGAGATATCGACAAGTCAAAATGCTTATTGAGATCTCTGAGATATCGAAAAGTCATTTCTGCATTAGAGAACTCAGAGATATCGACAAGTCAAAAGGAAGATATGAAGATTGGAGATATCGACAAATCAATTTCCTCATTAGAGATCTCAGAGATATCGACAAGTCAAAATGCTTATAGAGATCTCAGAGATATCGACAAGTCATTTCTACATGCAGAAGTTTGGAGACCTTGACAAGTCAAGTTCACTTATAGAGAACTCAGAGACCTCGACAGTTAAAACACCTGTAGAGAACTAAGAGATCTCGATAAGCCATTATACTTATCGAGATGTCAGTTCTCCATAGATCAAACTGGAGATCTCGATATGAACCTCAAGTACAAAATGCAGACAAGTTAAATATTCAAGATTATTAATCAATAAACGATCTAATCACTTAAATTGAAAAGTCTACAAAAACAGCTTGAATAGTGCAAGATCAAAGGCCAAGATAAACTGACAAAGGAAATCTACAGACCTATACGATTTGCAAATATACACTAAGACAAAAATGAAAAGCTTTAGAGATAACTTAAAGTATGGTTTAGTACATCTTATTGTATGTTGTGTAAACCTGTGTTTACTAATCTATAAAGTAAACATTGGTCCTTTGCTTTTAAAAAAAAATTATATCAAACAGATCTAGTTTTTCTTGTACTCTCTCAAGATAGAAGCTGAGTTCTTTACTTAAGAAGAACCCAGGATTTGTACCAAGACACTAGCTTGATTTTAATACAAAATTAAATGAGCTTTAAAATATTTTGTGCACTATTTTATTTCAGCTAACATAATATTACTACATTTCTAATATGCTTTGTTAACTAAGTAACAAACATTCAAAAAGCCTTAAAAATATTCAAAACATATTCACCCCCCTCTGTGCTGTATTCATTACCTAACACTCTTCTTTTTACTCACTTCACCCTTTGAGAGGATGAAGTGGTTGGTTTCCTAGCTTCTATTGGTTAAGAAAGAGGGGTCTCAGTTTGGGAAGGCCCCTGTTGGTGTTCCTGTATTTGTTCTTCCACGGGTAAATGAGCCATTAATGTACTAGATGAGATTATAGATCTCATGGGTAAGGGTAAGTCTTGAATCTCTCCAACATAAATGGAGTGATTCTGAGACTTACAGTTACCTTATTCTTTGTAGTAAGTGAACCAAATAAAACTTTGGACACTTACTTATAGTTGCCTATTTGTGTTCTATCTATACCATTGAGTAAATGAATGTCTTGAACTTTATGGTTTAAAGTAGACATTATAAACCTAGGAAAGAAAATTTCCTTACCTCTTGTAGACAAAGGCATAGTGAGCCTTGTGTTAAGTTCCTGCAGAATTAGCATCCCCATATTAATGTGTCTATTGTAGGCCATGGAGAATACTAGCTTCTGGACCACACTTGAAATATTATCATACCCTGTCTTCCTACATGTGAAAGCTCTCACAATGGAGTCAAACAGGAATGACCATTCCTTCCTCAAGTTCTTCTTATTCAGGCTGACTAAGTTTATCCTTTCACTATAGTTGATGAAGTCCATGAATTCAGCTAGCTCATCTTGAGTTGGGACCTCCATCAGTTTGTCAGTAGGAATCCCCAAAGCCATATTTATATAATTTTCAAAAAACTCCACCTGTTGGCCTTGAATGGAGCAGTTAACCACCATGGACATAGCTTGGTTCTCACGTACCATTGTCCTTATCATAGCTGTGTTCCAAAAATCCCTAAGAACATCCAAGTATAGTATTGGATTTGCAAATAGAGCACCTGCAAAGTTAGTTTCAAAAAGAAACTTCAGAAAGCCCTTGAAACTTTCAGGAGCTTGATTTGCATCTGTAAACGCAAGATAGTTGGTTCCCTCCTTTGGGATGAAAGGTGTAGCTATTTTTGATGCCATTTGAAGAGTTTGAATTTAAGTGGGTAAGAAAAATTAGAGAGAAAGCGGTTTAGATTTGGAAAAATTAGGTCACTTAGTAATCTCGAAGGCGTAAAGAGGTGTATGTCGAGATGTCAGGGTATTTATAATAAAAGGTGATTGACTTATCGAGAACTCAAATTAAACGTTTGGAATTAGCTATCGAGAAGTCATATTGAGAGAATAGATACATATCGATATGTTATTTTCTTGACTCTTGTCGAGAACTAGAAAATGACTTATCGAGATGTCAAATAAATACCCAGTTTGTCCTGAATGGACTGAATTTTGCAAAATTTTATTTCAATAAATAAAAATAAAATCAGAATGATTGTATCAAAAGTATTTTACCAAAATAATTTATTAAATTAAATTATTTCAGTTCTAAGTTATTGATAAATCTAAAATTTATACTTGTAAAGAACTCTGTGAATTATCACTAATCGAGATCTTTACAATGACTTATCGAGAAGTCATAATAATGCTTGTCGAGAAGTCCTTAGAGAAGTCAGAAAAATGACTTATCGAGAACTCACTCGAGAAGTCTTAAAATGACTTGTCGAGAAGTCAGTTAGACTTATCGAGAACTCAGTATCTATATACTTTTGTTCTTTTTGACTCTGTCTTATGTTAATTTTACATATTAAAAATGCAAATTATCATTTAGACAGCTTTCTCAGAATTAAAAAATTCCAAGCTAAATTTTAAATTTTGAAAAATAAATATACAGAGAATTCTGAAATATTTATAACTCATATTCTAGTTAATTTCCAGTTAAATCAAATTAATTTTGATTTATTAGAAATTAATCTGCTGCAAGACATTAGTTGAGTTCTTGCCTTTAAGATGAAAATTTTAACATTCCAATTTCACCTATGTGAAAGGAGCTTCATCAAAAAATTTAGTAAAAAGATTAGCTAATTGTTTTTCTTTTGGAACGAAAATGAGCTCAATGGTACCATTAGCAACATGTTCTTTAATAAAATGGTACCTTACATCAATGTGCTTTGTTCTAGAATGATTTACTGGATTAGCCACAATAGATATAACACTAGTATTGTCACACATAATTGGAATTTTGTGTAACACTAGGCCATAATCCATTAGTTGATTTCTAATCCAAAGCACTTGAGCACTCAATTTCCAGCAGCTATGTATTCAGCCTCAGCTGTAGAAGTTGAAACAGATTGTTGTTTCTTGCTATACCTGGATACAAGTATTTGTCCAAGAAATTGACAGTTTCCACTAGTGCTCTTTCTGTCAACCATGCATCCAACAAAATCTGCATCTGTGTATCCAACAGCTTCAAAACATGTTCCCTTAGGATACCATAATCCCAAGTTTGGAGTCCTCTTTAAGTATATGAAAATTCTCTTCACATCCATCAAATGTGATTCTTTTGGATTGACTTGAAATCTTGTACACAGACATGTTACAAACATAATGTTCGGTCTACTAGCAGTCAAATATAAGAAAGATCCAATCATTCCTCTATAACCTGAAATGTCTACACTTTTTCCTTTCTTATCTTCATCCAACTTTGTAGCTGTAGACATAGGTGTAGATGTAGGTGAACAATCAACCATACCAAACTTCTTCAATAGATCTTTAACATACTTGCTTTGGCTGATGAAGATTCCATCACTTTTTTGATGACTTGAAGTCCAAGGAAGTAACTTAATTCCCCCATCATACTCATTTCATATTCACTCTGCATGAGTTTTGAGAATATTTGACATAACTTTTTATTAGTAGAACCAAAAATGATATCATCCACAGAGATCTGAACTAGGATCATATCATCACCATATTGCTTGTAGAAGAGAGTTGTCAATTGTACCTCTAGTGAATCCATGTTTAAGCAAAAATTCTGACAGTATGTCAAACCATGCTCTAGGTGCTTGCTTTAATCCATATAGAGCCTTGAGTAGTTTGTACACAAAGTTTGGAAATTCTAGATCTTCAAAGTCAGGTGGCTGTTGAACATAAACTTCTTCTTCCAACTTACCATTAAGTAATACACTCTTTACATCCATTTGATACACCTCAAAATTTGAGTGTGCAGCAAATGTAAGAAAGATCCTTATTGTTTCAAGTCTTGCAACTGGAGCAAAAGTTTTATCATAATCAATTCCTTCCTCCCGTGATTAGCCTTTTGCAACCAACCTTGCTTTATTTCTAGTGACAATCCCATTTTCATCCATTTTGTTCCTGAACACCCACTTTGTTCCAATTACACTATTGTTCTTTGGTGTAGGAACCAACTCCCAAACTTTGTTTCTCTCAAACTGATTTAGCTCCTCTTGCATAGCAGATACCCAATCAGGATCAAGTAGAGCTTCCTCAGTTTTCTTAGGCTCAACTTGTGAAAAAAAGTATGCATGTAGACATTCATTAGCAGTTGCACTTCTAGTCCTCACTCCAGCATTTGAATCACCAATAATTGTTTCTCTTGTGTGACTCCTATCCCATTTCCCAGTGTGAGTTTGTTGACTTGAATTTTTTGTATTTTCTTCATTATTGGCATGACTTGCGGAACTTTCTCCTCTTTCTCCCACTGAGTTTGTGCTATCAAATTTAGGTGTTTGAG
This sequence comes from Apium graveolens, assembly GCF_009905375.1. Taxonomy (NCBI): domain Eukaryota; kingdom Viridiplantae; phylum Streptophyta; class Magnoliopsida; order Apiales; family Apiaceae; genus Apium; species Apium graveolens. The sequence goes on from NC_133653.1 coordinate 147,127,902, forward strand.
ATGAATTTTCATTCTCATGGTTCACTAGTTCAGTTGACTATTCATCCATTCTATTGTTTGTGTTGACTTCAGCTTCATCTTCAGTATCACTATCAATGTTGAGATTTTCAAATTTAAGGGCCTCAGCTTCATTTTCATCAAGATATTCCAAGCCTGGACACTTGTCATCATCAAATTTCATATCTGTGCTTCCCATAATTTTCTTTTGTTCAAGCACATAGACTTTGTAGGCATTTCTCTCCAATAAATATCCCAGAAAAACTGCTTCAAAAAAATTAGAGTCAAATTTTCCCACATATTCAGAGTTGTCTTTCAAAACATAACATTTGCTTCCAAACAAATGAAGATATTTCACAATAGGCTTCCTTTTAGATAAGAGTAATGTGATTTGCCAAATTCTTATTAATAGGATATCTATTTTGAGTATAGCATGCAGTATTGACAGCTTCTTCCCAAAAACTTGTTAGCAGTTTGGCATCCTGCAACATTGTTCTAGCAGCCTCTACTAGTGTTCTATTCTTTCTCTCAACTACCCCATTTTGCTGAGATGTTCTAGCAGCTGAGAATTCTTGAACAATGCCCTTGTCTTTGCAGAATTCAGTTAAGGTTACATTTCTAAATTCTGTGCCATTGTCACTCCTCAATCTCTTCACACTATTCTAATCTTCAGCCTGCTTCTCAATCTTCTTGATGTGTTCAATTATGATGTGTAAAGTCTCATTCTTAGAATGCATAAATTCTACTCATGTTTACCTTGAGTAGTCATCCACCATCACAAGTGCATATTTCTTCCTAAAAATTGATAAGACATTAACTGGTCCAAATAAGTCCATGTGGATAAGTTGCAAAGGTGCACTTATGGAATTCACATTTTTACTCTTGTGACTAAACTTCTTCATTTGTCCTTTTTGACAAGCCTCACAAACTTCATTTTGAGCAAACTCTAGATTTTGCATGTCTCTTACTAACTCCTTTTTCCCCAGGGTGTTTATTGCATTGTAATTCAGGTGAGAGAGATTTTTATGCCATAGCTTGCTTTGCTCTACAGATGCCTTGGTGTAGAAGCAATAAATTCCTTCCTTATTTGCTGAGTGTAAATCTGTAACAAACAGGCTTCCCTTTCTTGCTCCTTTGAGAGCAAGTTCTCTAGTCTTTTTGCTGATGATTAAGCATTCTCCTTTGTCAAATAAAACATTGAATCCTCTATCTGTGAATTGACTGACACTTAGGAGATTCACCTCTAAACCAGCTAACACTACTACATCTTCAATGACAACATTTTCAGAAATTAACTTGCCATATCCCATTGTGAAACCTTTGTTGTTGTCTCCAAAAATCACTAATGGGCCATCTATCTCCTCAAACTGTGATAGCCGGGCCTTATCACCTGTCATATATCTTGAGCATCCACTGTCTATGATTTATATGATGCTTTTCATTTTTCCTTACACACAATGAGGATTAAGTGTGTTTAGCTACCCAAGCAGTGTTGGGTACTTTCTTCTTGCTAACAGAATTTGCAGAATTAGAATGTGTTGATTTAGACGAAACAATATGAATAAATTATTTTGCATTTTCCTTTTTGTCTGTAGATTCAACATTAACATATTTCAAATTTACTCTCAATTTATGACAACTTGTCATCACTTTCATGTTGCAAGGTATGTAGTCAATTTTTTTACAAAAGGAGTAGGCATCTTCTGCATTTGCTTCATTGTACTTGCAGGCTCCCACTTTTTGGCTTGCTAACCTCCTTTTTACAAAGGTGAGTTAGATGATTTGTTGAGCCACATTTCTGAAATTGCTTTCTAGGGGCATCTGCAATAAATGCAAAGTTGCTGCTTTTGTTTACTCATATCTTGCCATTCATGTTCTTTTTCTTTCCTCCTGTGTTCTCAGCCTTGACTTCCCTGAGAGGTGTCTTAGAGGCTTGGTTAACCATGGGCTTCTTCTTTTTTCAGTAGCAGGAGTGATTTCTTCATTTTTCATTTCTTCATCTTTATCTACAAGTTCTTGCTTGATGACTAACTCCTCTTTACTGAAATTGACTTCACATGCCTTGAACAAAGGTGAGTCAACCTTTCTCAGCATAGCTGGGACATTTTCATTTGCAGTTGATTTTCCCTTGTCACCTTCATTCTTTTTGTTAATGTTTAAAGCATCATAGTCAAGGCCAATGGCTATATTAGCACATGGCTTGTTCTTCTCATGGTATTGACCCACTAAATGAGAAGCATTCTAGAAAGACTTCAATTTTACTTCATTCTTTTCTAGCGTTTCCCTCAACACAGCTTCTATCTCACTAGCACACTTCAGCTTGTTCTTTAGATATTCATTTTCCTGCTTGACATTTTCAAGCTCAACAAGCTGCAATTCTAAATTTTGCTTCTCAACCTAATACTTCTCATTAGCTTTTGACAGCCTACTAACCTCCTCAGTAGATGCGACCATGCTAGTGTGGATGTGGAACATCCTTATGCTCATCTTTTCAACAGTTTCTTTATACTAACTTGTATTTAAATCAATAGTAGTAAGAGTTGGTACCTCTATTTTTGATGAGGACGACTCTCCTTGCTCCAAGGCCATGAGTGCATAATTTTTAACCTCCTCATCTTCATCATTATCAGAATTATCCCAATTCTTTCCTTCTGCAATGTAAGCTTTAGCCTGTTGCTTCTTCAAGAGAGCTTCATACTTTGCCTCCGACTCAAGATAGGCTTTATCTTTTTTCACCTTTTTAGGCTTCATGCATTCAGTAGCAAAATGGCCCAATTCATCACAATTGAAACACCTTAATTTTGATCTGTCAACAGATCTAGTCTTGTAGCCACTTTTGCCACCAGGAGTGTACTGTCCCTTTCCTTTCCAATCGTTGTACTTGTTAAATGTATGTCCTTTACTCTTTAAGAACTTTGGCTTTTTCACTATAATATTAGAGAATTTCCTAGCTAGATAAGCCATGGATTGATCTAATTCATCAAGTTCATCCAATGTATAGAACTCATCTTCTTCAAGTTCCAGAATGACTTGCTTTATTGGTTCCTTGTTTTTTTGCTCCATGTTTGAGACATCTGGAGTATGGATCTCTAATTCATCATCAGATGAATTGTTGTCATTAACAACAACTAGTGCACTTGTTCCATCAATAATGTGCCCTTGACTAGTTCTTAAGGATTTTATTTGAATCATTTCCAGTTCATATGTTTTTAAAATCCCATATAACACCTCCAATGTTATCCTGATCAAGTCTCTTCCTTCTCTTATGGCTGATATTTTCTGTTGAAGATGGTCAGGAAGGGTGAGCGAAAATTTCAAGTTCACGTCCTCAGCTTCATAGTACTTGTTATGAAGCTGCAAGTCATTAATCAACTTATTGAATCTTTCAAACACATCGGTAACCCTCTCATTTGGTTTTGCCATAAAACCCTCGTACTGAGAAACCAGTATTCTCCTTTGATTTGACCCAACTTCCTCTGTACCTTCACACAGTATCTCAATCTTCTCCCAGATTTGCTTGGCTGTGTCACAGTTGACAATATTGTTGTACATACCATTGTCAAGTGACTCTATCAGAATTAATTGTAGCCCAGTGTCAAGAGAGACTTTTTCTTTCTCAATGTTTATGTATTTAAAGGATCTTTAGGACTATAATGACTTGGGATGACTATATATGTCTCTATCTGTAGATTCTTCAATTCTTTCCATAGGAGTAAAAGGTCCATTCTTCAGAATCTGGATGTACAAGGGGTTGTCCATTCTTATAAACAACAGATAGTTAGTCTTATCAAAGGCCAGTATCTTTATACAGCTTATCTTTTGTTTATTCATTTTTCCAAGATCTTGATTTGTTTACTTTTAGATTTTGCACTGATACCACTTGTTGATATTAAATACAAACACAAAGGGGGTGAATGTGTTTTAGATATTTTTAGCCTTTTTTAACTTTTTATGGATGGTGAACAAAGCAGATTAATTTATAGAGATATTGTGTTTAACAGAATTAATAAAGCATGCACAACAAACACAGTATTTTCAAAACTCACTTAACTTCGTATTAAAATTAAGTATGTCTTGCTACAAATTTCGGGCTTCGTTGTAAGTAAAGAACTCAGCTTCTATCTTAAGAGAATACAAAAAAATCTTGATCTGTTTGTTACACCTCAAAGCAAAGGACCAGTGTTTACTTTATAGATTAATAAACACATGTTTACACAATATGCAATAAGATGTATTAAACACTACTTTAAGTTATCTCTAAAACTTTTCATTTCCGGCTTAGTGAATCTTTGCAAATCGTGTAGGTCTATGACTTTCCTTTGTCAGTTAATCTTGGCCCTTGGTCTTGCACTCTTCAAGCTACTTTTGTAGAATTTTCAATCTAAGTGATTAGATCATTTGTTGATTGATAATCTTGAATATTTAACTTATCTGCATTATTGTATTTGAGCTTCATATCGAGATCTTCAGATTTTTGTATAGAGAACTGACATCTCGATAAGTATAATAGCTTATCGAGATCTCTGAGTTCTCTATAAGTGTTTTGACTTGTTGAGGTCTCTGAGTTCTCTATAAGTGAATTTATCTTGTCGAGGTCTCTGAGTTCTCTATAAGTGTCTTTGACTTGTCGAGATCTCTGAGTTCTCTATAAGTGAACTTGACTTTTCGAGGTCTCCAAATCTCTGCATGTAGAAATGGCTTGTTGATATCTCTGAGATATCTAATGAGAAATTTACTTGTCGATATCACCAATCTTCATATCTTCATTTTGACTTGTCGATATCTCTGAGTTCTCTATATGCAGAAATGACTTGTCGATATCTCCAATCTTCATATATTCATTTGACTTAACGATATCTCTGAGACTTCTCTATAAACCATTTTGGACTTCTAGATAAGTCATTCTAGAGTTCTCGAATGACTTCTCTATATGACTTGATCTTTTACTTGTAGATATCTTGACTTAGAATATTTTTCCTAAAACATATTTATTCAACTCCAAGCTTCTTCACCTTTTTTCTGAGGCATGATCTTGTTGATCTTCTTCCAGAGTTTATTCTTAGGCTTGAGACTGTTCACAGAAAAATACTCTAGTATGATCTTTAACATTTTTACAGACTCAAGTAATATAATATAAAATACAGATTTAGACTATCATACTACTAAATCTTAGGGTTGTCAATATGACTTAGTCTTGTTATAGTACAAACATGTCTTTATAACAATTAGGATACCTTATATCATTTTTGTCAGTATAAACTTCATTTGTCTCTCTTATTTTTATTTCTTTTATCTCTCTTTTTTCCCTTTATCTTCTATATCCTTTCAAATTTTTTATTATTATATTACAGTACTAAGGAATGTGTATAAGGATTATTATTGAAGTTGAAATACAAAATGATATCTTAAATTACTAAGATTTCATATTTTATAATATTTATATGAATTCCATTAACACACCGTTGGACTTGTTCTTAGTGATCAGCTGATTATACGCAATACATATATATCACCGGATGCCCGGATTCGTACGTAATGTCGTTGTATTGTTATATGTAAATTGTTTCTCATTTTTTATTATGACGGGTAATGTTAGGTATCACAATTTTTCTCAAATGTTACAAAATAACGTGGCATGATAAATGGCTATATTTAATTTGTGATGAATATGCTAGTGGGGTCTTATATCATTATTAATAAAGTTACCATTTATAACATAATCTGAGAAAATTTATGTAACAATTGTTTTGGCATCTAGCATTTTCCTATAATAAAATATAAGTGACAAATACTATTTGACACTATATTTCACATACTTTTTCCACCCTCTTATGCTATCGGAGCTGATAGGCCATTACACAACTAGGTCTAATTAAGGTCACCAAAATCCCAAGAGAAATGAGTTCAGGCTAATTAAGGAATATGAGACTCCATGTGGCACTCCAGAACCCAGTGGACCCTAGGACACCCTGTCACATTAGGATATTCCTTCAAATTATTAGTTTGTGAGTACGAGGAATATTCCTCAATCATGGGTCGCATGCTCCCACATAAGTGCGGTAAATGCCAATCACATCCCAGCACACTCTAGTGAAGGAGGGCACCTTGATACATGTCTCAATCATGGGCATCCAAGTGCCTCAAGTCCAGAACTTTTCGACGGTTAAGATCCAATGTACCAACCCCAAACCCTAATTGGAAGCCTATTAAAGGCTCCGAAAAAGGTGCTTTGGGGGTTACATCTTTTACTGACCTACACACATATACACACACCACAAATGTATTTTTTAATTCCTATTTTACTCTTCTCATCTAAACCCTACCCTATCTTAGTCTTGTTAGTGTTTGTGTCCTAGAGACAACACTATACACTATAATATTTTAGTTTAAGACATTTGGATTATTAGTATTTATATTCTATCGATTATTCCCTTTATAATTTATTATGTCTTACTTTATAGCGATATAAATGTTAGATTAATAAATGTACTTGAAATTTGATATGAATTCTATAAATCTAAGTACGTGATTTAGAAATGAGATTATGAGAATAGTATCAATATTCCTAAAGGTCCCTAGTCCACTATTATTATTAAAGGCCAATAATAATGCATTAAAACTGCTGTGTTTGTTGACTAATGATCATATCTCATTGATCATAGGTATAGTGATATTAAAGTCAAAAACACGGGCAAGTGTAAATGTACATGATGTTGGACAACCCAGTGTGAGATTTCACATGTCTGTTGTGTCATAAATAATTCTCCTTGTGGATTTCTATAGATACAATTATACATACAAAAACATAGATCAAGAACACCATTATTACCCGAAGTCAAAACCCAATTTCAAAGCCACAAAACCATTATAGTATACACAAATCAAACCAAAATAACCCACTATGACATAAAATCGCAAACAGAACACTATATTTACTGAAATCAAGCCAATATGAGATCAAAATACTCAGAACTCAACTAAACTCAAAGGCCAGAAGATGAAAAGTCAAGTTGAAGAAAAGACAGAGAAAATAAAAGCATGCAAATACGAATAAAAAAGAAGATGATTAAAGAAAGATTTACAGAAAAGCAGAAGATACAATAAGGCTTCAATTGGATCCTCTCGGCAACAATGCTGCTCAAAATGCTTAGTAAAAACAGAAAATCACTTAAATGTTTATACTTGCATTAAAGAAAAAAGTGAAGAAATAAAGAGGTATTTATAGAGAGGTGAAAAGAAAGTTAAAAGGTGAACATTCATGTGAGTTTTTGTCCAGACAACGTGGCAATGTGGCGTGATTCTATTAGCCTCAAATGGAGAAAAATCGTTGCAGTCACTCTCCTCCATTGTCAAAACATTAATTACCCCCATGTATTTATTATTTGACACATGTCTCGATATAAAAAAGGGGGAATTCAGTAACGTCCGCACATATATAAGATATAAACATATAGGATTGTCAAGGTTGGACATGACCCGAAAACCCAACATGAATTTTATAAGTTAGGGTTATACTTATATAGATCGAGTCGGAAACGTGGCGTGATTCTATTAGCCTCGAATGGAGAAAAATCGTTGCAGTAACTCTCCTCCATTGTCAAAACATTAATTACCCCCATGTATTTATTATTTGACACATGTCTCGATATAAAAAAGGGGGAATTCAGTAACGTCCGCACGTACATAAGATATAAACATATAGGATTGTCAAGGTTGGACATGACCCGAAAACCCAACATGAATTTTATAAGTTAGGGTTATACTTATATGGATCGGGTCGGAAACGTGGCGTGATTCTATTAGCCTAGAATGGAGAAAAATCGTTACAGTCACTCTCCTCCATTGTCAAAACATTAATTACCCCCATGTATTTATTATTTGACACACGTCTCGATATAAAAAAGGGGGAATTCAGTAACGTCCGCACATACATAAGATATAAACATATAGGATTGTCAAGGTTGGACATGACCCGAAAACCCAACATGAATTTTATAAGTTAGGGTTATACTTATATGGATCGGGTCGGAAACAGTCGGACCCGAGATTGACCCGAATAAAAAAAGATGGGTTACGGGTCAACTGATTAACCCGAACCTGACCCGCAAAACCTATAAATCTATATTTTAAAAAATATTTATTAATATATTTAATATACTTCTAATACAATTGATCATTTAAACATAAATTTATAAAAGTTCAATCATTTAAATTAATTAGTACGTCATGAATAATTTTGTTACACAAAAATAGTATTTTTAAACTTAAAAATATACTTTGTTCATTATACTACACAAACTAAAAAAAATAATCAAGTGTAATGGTATCATAAGTATAATATTTAATTAAATTTACTAAATAATTTAAATAACTATATTATTAGTGGATTAAAATATTTGTTAAATAAATGGCTTAACGGGTCGGGTCGAATGTTCAATAAAGGGGTCGGGTTAGTATCAAGGTTTTGTGGGTCAATATTTTTTCAGGCCGGGTTAGTGTTAGACCCAAAATTCGACCTAAGACGGTGACCAGACACGAACCTGGCCCGTAACCCGAAATTGATATCCCTATAACCACACACATACATACACACACACACACATATATATACACACACGCACACACACATAAACCCAACCAACTTCTTACACCCCGGGGAAATCGCTGAAAAGTTTTAGAGTCCAGTCAAATTAATGACTTATCAAGGACGTGACATCCTTATCCTAAAGGCAAATGACAAATCGAATAATCCAAAAAATCCAAAATACCCAGAAGTTAGGGACTACAAATCAAAGAAAAATCCCAATTTTTTTAGTTGACTCAAAGAACCCAAATGATACAAATCAAAGAGAGAACCCAAGTCAACTTTGGAGTCCAATATGCAATACACCCCGGAGTTAGGGTCTACAATAAAAACATCCCAATTTCTCTCCTAAGTAAATCAAGGAAATTAATCTAGGATACAAGTCAAACAGACCACCCAAGTCAACTTCGGAGGTCAATACGGATTACACCCCGGAGTTAGCAGTTACAAATCAAAGTAAAAATCCAATTTTGTCACCTAAGTAATTCAAGGAACTTAACATTGGATACAAATCAAAAAGACAAACTATGTCAACTCCGGAGTCTAATATGCATTACACCCCGGAGTTAGGAGCTACAAATCAAAGAAAAATCCCAATTTTTCTCCTAGCTAATTCAAGGAACCCAACCTTGGATACAAATCAAAGAGACCACCCAAGTCAACTCCGGAGTTCAATATGCATTAGACCCGAAGTTAGGGGCTACAAATTAAAGAAAAAATCTAATTTTCTCTTAAGTAATTCAAGGAACCAAACCTTGAATATAAATCAAAAAGACAACCCAAGTCAACTCCGGAGTTCAATATGCATTACACCCCGCAGTTAGGGAGCTACAAATCATTGGAAAATCTGAATTTTTCTTCTAGCTAATTCAAAGAACCTAACCTTGGTTACATATCAAAAATATAACCCACGTCAACTCAGGAGTCCAATAGGCATTAGACCCGAAGTTAGGGGCTACAAATTGTAGAAAAATACCAATTTTTCTTCTAGCTAATTAAAGGAGCACAACCTTGGTAACATATCAAAAAGACAACCTAAGTCACCTCTGGAGTCCAATATGCATTACACCCCGGAGTTAGGGGCTACAAATCAAAGAAAAATTTCAAATTTTCTTCTAGCTAATTTAAAAAATCTAACTGTTAGGAATATGTTGTAGACTTGATCATATTTTACCAAAACACCTTACTAGATTTAATTAAGTGTAGTTATAGATTTTAACGTATAAACTTACTATGTCATCCGTAGAAAAAGTAGTTTATGTTTAAATAAGTTTTTTGAGCACATTCCTGTGTACTGTAATGTCTTAGAGAATTAGAAGTTGTAGGATATTCTAAGTCATGTTGGCTACTAGAATGATATGCAAAATAGGTTGGCTAATTGTAAATATTAGATGCCTTGTAATTTTGCATAAATGAAATTGAGTCAAATGCTATGAAAATACTTTCAACGGATGTTTCTACAAGACTTCGACGGATGACCCAAATCTCAATCAACGGATGATCCAATAGAGTCTCGACGTATAACAAATTCAAATAGGAATTGATAGTGACTTGACAGTCACATAGGTTGATTATATAGAAAAGGAATGTGGCAGCCTATTAGCAGGATTTGGAGAACATAGAAGCATTTCCATTTTCATGCTTACTTGAAGAAATACAAAGATGTTGGATAGAGAAATGAAGAAACATGTGATTAGACTTAGACATTTTTATTTTTTTAGTTTTTCTTTTTCACATGCGACTTGGTGATATATAAACCAAGTGTAGCAAGTAGAAAAATATCGATTGAAAGAACTGAGAAATAGATAAGGCATAATCTGTTAAGAATTTCTTGGTTCTTACTTTAAAAATTTACTTGTAAGCAACTGTGTGCATTCTTGCATCACAGAGTTCTCAATCAATATATATATCTGGTGGAAATATCAATCCACCAGAAAGTTTTTAAATCTTTGTGTTTAATAACTTTGTGTTTTGAATACATTCATATTTCATTCCGCACACTTACATATTCAAACGCTGATATTTTGATAAAATAGTTTCTTTAATTTCAAAAAGAAACCTAAAATTACATTCAACCACTCTTCTGTAATTCTATTGTTAGATTGTTTGGGAATAACACTAACCTTGGATATAAATTAAAAAAATAACTCAAAGTCAATTTTGGAGTCTAATATGCATTACACCCCGGAGTTAAGGTGCTACGAATCAAAAAAAAATAAATCCTAATTTCCCTTTTAGCCAATTAGGTAATTAAATATTATAATTTATCTCTACTCCCCCATCTGAAAAACCCACATAGGAGAGAGGGAGGTAAATGATAGGCCATAACATAAATAGGCCAATTTAAGGTCGCAAAAAACCTGAGAGAAATGAGTCCAAGCCCATTAAGGAACATGAGACTCATCTACATGGCACTCCGGAACTTGGGTGAACCCCGTGGAACCCTGTTATGTCAAGATATTATTTTCAATCAATATATTTAATATACCAATCCCGAAATCCTAATTGGAAGCCTACAAAATACTCCAAAAAAAAAATATTTTTAGGTTACATCTTTTATTAACCTACACATATGTACATGCACCATCAATATATTTAATAATTTGTATTTTACCCTTTTTTCTCTAAACCTTATCTTACTTTCATAACAGAGGTGACGTGGGATGCCATCCCCGCCCATTTTATGTTGCAGGAGCCCCAACCTAGATTACGGTTAAACTTGAATAATTCTCATCCATGCATTATAAAATCTGAAACCGGATAGAAAAAGAAGAGGAGTCGGGGAAGATCTACGATTATGAAGAGCATATATACTTTAACCAATTTTCCGTTCTATTTTAGGTCATACATCTGTTTTCATTTTAATTACAGATAATCCCCAATGAACAGACTACATTTACCACAACTAATAATCTAGCAGCAACTAGCAACCAATATTATCTAGACTTATCTTTATTAGACCATATTGTCTGAACAGAAGAGAAGGTGCTAGACCATGAATCGCATCCGCACACTTGCGTATCGGCAGAGCTCAGTAGTTTGGGTGAGACTCGGAGGTACTCTTTGGTCATATGTTTAATTTAAGAACTGCTGCTGAGAATATTTTCCCTTGTAAGACTATCATTTTAAATATCAAATTACTAATTCTGCTAGTCCCTCCTAACTTTCGTCAATGTCAAAAAGACTAATTTTTATATATACCTTGCAAACAAGCCGCCAGAATTTTGATAAGAAATCTAATGTTTTATGACGTGGAAATCAACTTTTTTAACCAAGACACTGCATCTCTAGCATCAAGTGCATTTTACCACCCTTATCTACCAAGTTGAGAAACAGTTGAGTAAATTAAATGCAATACATGTTTTGATCAGTGTTACAGATTTCGGAAATCAGAATTATTCGGTTGAGGTACTGATTTACGATTTATCGGATAATTTTTTAAAAATAGAATGATTTATCGGCGATTTATCGGAAATCGGTCAAATCGGATCAATATTTTTAAACGAGTTTTGAGCGATTTATCGGCGATTTTTGAAAAATCGACCGATTTCTATAACAGAGGTTTTGACTAAGAATAAATATACAGTGTTGTATAAATCATCTGGAATAACATTGATACATGATATAAATTGAGAATATAAACATAACACACAAGAGGTAATAGAAATCAATCTTGGATAAAATACAGAATGGAATCGAAAGCTGTCAATTTGTGTATTAAACCTGATGGAGAGGAGAGCACACCACAACAACCCGTATTGCCCACAATGTGTGTGGCAGGTAAACTTGGTATTAAGCAACAATTCTGTAAGCTTTCACTTCAAACCGGACTGCAATGATATCATAAGCGACTTGACGGAGAAGTACCCAAAGACTTTGCAATATCTCGAAGTGAGAATTTCTGAATTTTTCCTGTTGCATTCTTAGGCAATTCTCCCATGAAGACAACTGTCTTAGGTACCATATAATGGGGCAACCTGTCCCTACAAAACTCCATTATTTCCTTCTCTTTAGCCTTCTCAATCATTCCAGCAGCATCCTTTAAACTCACAAATGCACACGGTGTCTCGCCCCAGAATTCATCCGGTCTGGCCACAACCGCGGCCTCATTCACAACAGGATTCAAATACAGGACTGACTCGACTTCTACGCTGCTCACATTTTCCCCACCACTTATGATAACATCCTTAGACCTATCTTTAATTTCCAAATACCCATCAGGATGCATCACACCAACATCTCCTGTATACAACCATCCATCTTTTTTCATACACTTGGCTGTCCCTTCCGGGTCTTTCAAATAACCCAACATCAAACACGCGCCTCGTAACACAATCTCACCTTGGGTTAAGCCGTCGGGTTTGACAATAACACCTGATTTTGGATTCACTACATTGACTTCTGTCATTCCAATTGTCCTCACTCCTTGTCTTGCCCTTAGTCTAGCCCTTTCCAATGCCGGTAACACATTCCATTTCCGCTTCCACGCACACGACACCACAACCCCTGCAACCTCTGTCATGCCAAAGCCATGGCTTACAATAAACCCCAAGGCTTCTGTGCGCAGGAGCACGGCAGCAGGTGGTGGAGCTCCGCCTGTCAGAAAATGAACCGGGCTTTCCAATTTTTTTGCCGTGGGACCATTGGAGAGCATGTTAAGCACAACAGGGGCGCCACACATATGTGTGACACCGTGTTTAGGAATAGCAGCGTGAATGAGGGGTGCATCAAATTTTCGAAGACAGATGTTTGTGCCACCGACAGCAGCCATTCCCCAAGTGAAACTCCATCCATTGGAGTGAAACATAGGTAGTGTCCACAAGTAAACTGGCTGTTTAGGTACTGACCAATCAATTAAAGAGTCGACCGTGATGATGAAAATTGAGCGGTGGGAATGTACTACACCTTTGGGAGAGGATGTTGTACCTGATGTGTAATTTAATGTCATTGGTTCCCACTCATTGTTGGGCCGGATCCATTTGAATCCAGGATCACCCCTTTCCACCATATCCTCGTGACTACAATAGAACATATTAAGATCAGGCGACGATGCCAACACATAGTCACCGGCATTGATAAGGACAAGAATTGGACGTGGTAAAAGAGATGGCAACATAGAAATCGCTTGTAAGAGCACATGAGAAAATTGTGCACAAACAAACACAAGCTTTGATTCAGCATGACAAAGAGTAACGGCTATACTGCGAGCATCCAATCGAGTATTGATGTTGTTAATGACAGCTCCGGCCATGGGAACAGCGAACTGAAGTTCGTACATGGCCGGAATGTTAGGAGCCAAGACAGTGACAACTTGGCTCCTCTGAATGCCGAGGGAAAGTATAGATGATGCTAGTCGAACACATCTTGCATGCGTCTCGGACCATGTGAAGCAGGTGGAATTGAAAACTAGAGAAGGACTATCTCCGAAAACAGAGGCGGCTCTTTCAAGGAAGACGAGAGGAGTTAGGGGACATGAATTAGCAGGGGTTGGTTTGAATTGATCCATTTTGATTAATGGCCCCCCCCCCTGTAGTCTCTCTTTCACCTTAAAGTATAAATGCAGTTTGTGTCAGGGTTTTTTTTTATGGGTAGAAAGCTGTGGGCATTTCTTTTTCTAGTGCCCCCTCCCTTGTGAATATTGCGGTGGTAGTTCAGGCAAGGAGTAGAATTTATTGCACGGGGCTTTATTGTTAAACTCCTAACTTCTGTACGTTAATGCGTGTTTTCTTAGGTTGGGTTTGCAATGCCAGCTACCTATCCCATTGCATTCGTGTCAGTATGATGAATGATGATCATTCAGCCCTCCAGTGTTCTGTGCTTATGATTACCGGCTTCTTTGCATGCAATTATGCAAATTTATATTCTGGACAAATAAGTAAAACTTTCGAAACTCCTATTAAATGTCTGGCCACAGGCCGATTTACTTGGTAAGAATTGATATCCAGAGAGGCAAAGTCCCACTGTTTCTGTTCAACCAACTAATCCTTTGTAAAAAATTCAACTTCAACCTTCTAAAAGTATACTAGTAGCATGAAACTTGTTATTGTACTTGCTGATGCTTTATTTGGTTTCACGTTCACATCACAATCCTAAAAATTGTGCTTCTGCTCTGGTTTCAACTCAGTTTATCTAATGTCGAAACATAAATAATGCAAAACACGAGGCCCAGTTACTCAATTTAATCCAAACGAATTGTTTTCCACTTGCATATAGTAAACTACTTTCTCTTCGGGGAGGTATGCCTGGGAGGATTGATTTGTAGTGGTTAAGCTTTTGCCCTCTTGCGGGAGATCAAGAACTTGACTCCTGGCGTGTATGTGATTAATTAACAAAAAAAAGTAAAAGTCCAACTGATATGCATGCGACGGTTTATAAAATCTACAACTAGAATTATAAGTACCGTCGTAGTTAACCTCAACAATTTCTATCAGACTATTGTCTTGCTGTGGTTTGATTTGAGATTCAGGTGCTTATTATAAATTGTATTTAAACTAACCATAATATAAAAAAATAGAATCATGGAATTACAATGACTATTGTTGTTGTTCGATTTGGGATTCAGGTGCTTATTATACAAATGAATTCGCAGTCACTCAATGTCATCATCGGACACGAGCCGAAATCCGAGACGAATCCGACTTGATCAGTAATCCTGTTTTTGAAGAAAAATACCAAAAGTGTCATGAACATGACCTGCTTAACCCGATTTCGACCCGTTTTTAAAAATTTCATTTATTTGTATTTAAACATCTGATTTCGTTCAATTTTATTTAACTTAACTCAAAATTAACCCGTTTATAAATACGAACATGATCCTAAACCCGAAATTGCCGCCTCTTCTTCATCCTCAGATTTTTCAAAAGCCGGAAACTAATTGGGAGCCTAGTTACACCCCTAACTATCCGTAATTCTAAGAAGTGCGACATGATTGTTTAATAATTATTGTATGTGAGGTTCCGGTAAACATTTAACACTGAGCTAGCTAAGCAGAAGGTAGTTGCTTTTTGTAATGGTACAATTTTGACTTTTCTGGGAGGTGCTCTTTCCGAATGGTTTTAGACTTCTAGTGATATGATAAAAAAATAATATCCACTTACAAAAAAATAAAAATTAATTAGAGCATATTCAATTAAATGTTGTCTCAGAGTAGTCAGACAAATTATCATATAGGAGTATGGTTTATTTGTGTTTTTTCTTGCGTTTGTATTACTCCCTCCTCCCAATTTATTTGTCCAGATTGATTTTTACAGGTAGATCTATTTAGTTTGATTTTTGCTCATAATTTAAAATGCATTGACTGTATAATTTTGTTGATTTTTTTTTGTGAATAAAAAATTATGATTTGAATATTTATTTACAAAAAAAGAAATTGAAAAATAATTAACGGAAATATACGGTCAATGTATCTTAAATTACGTGCAAAAGTCAAACTGAATTGAGACGGAGGGAGGACTAGTTTACTAAGCCGCACATCGCAGCGGCCTTCAAAAAATAATGTTTCATTTTTTTTTCATCTATTTCTTATCTGATTTTGTTCATTCTGAAATTATGAATAATAAATAAATTATAAAATTTAAAAACTGTTGTCTCGTTAAACATGTTTACTCTAATAAGTCGCTCTATCATTATTCACAAATCTAATATCATAAAATTATATTATTTATTAGTCAATAATTAATTTAATATTTTTTCTATTTAACAATATTAAAATTTGAGAAAATTACAAAAATTGATTGAAACGATATTAAAGTCACCAACTCACCGCCCTAATATTCTTCTATATATAAGTATAGCAATATATTGATATAATAATTTTAAAAAATACTGAGAAAACGTATTTATAGATATTTGTATTTATAATATTTCATTGAGTAAAATTAAAAGAAAATTATAAGAAAATTATAAAATAATAATTTGATTTTAGGAGAAAGAGGAGAAATTATTTTAAAAAAAATTAGGAGAACATCAAGATGGTAATTTGATTTAAAGATAAATGTGAAGTTTTAGGAGAATATTATGATGATTAGTTGATTTCAAAAAATTTAGTAAGATGTGATAGAAATCTTAGAAGAATATTCGAATGATGAGAAATATTTTAAAAATCTTAGGAAAATGTGGCAGAAACTATAGGAGAATATTACGAATGATGTGAAATATGTTTAGATGCTTGTTTTTATAATATTTTATAGGCTAAAAATTAAAAAAAAAGATATTAAGAAAACAAAATATAGTAAGTTGATTTTGGAGAATGAGAAGGAATAGTATTAAAAGGGAAATTTAGGAGGATATCAAGACGATATATTTATTTAAAAAGAAAGTAAAAGTTTTAGATAAATATTAGAATTGTAAGTTGATTTAAAAGATCTTAATGAAATATAATCTAGAAACTTTTGAAAAATATTACGAATGATGATAATATATTTAAAAGAATATTAGGTAATTGTAATTTTTGATAATTATTTCAAAAAATTAAAAAAAAATAGAAAAATAGAATGAGACAATTTGAGAGACGCCACCTAAACGCACCCGTTTTCTCCTTTATATAAGTATATTAATTTTAATAAAAATTTACACTACTTGATAACATAATTCTTGATAACATAATTCACGTGTAAGGTAGAAAAATAAAATGATAAGATAATATATATATAATTTCAGTATAAAGTAGAGAAATAAGATGATAGAATAAAACATATATAACAAATGGGCAAGGTTAGACATAACTTTGAGCAATTGTACATGTTTCATTATATCGGGAAGTTATTAATTTTTGACAATTTTGATCAATAATTCCTGACAATCACGAAACTCCCTGTAAATTGACAACTAAAAATACCATGTCACTGTATGTATGTCAACCTCTTTAGAATACATATCCAAAACTTTTTTTACATAATGTCAAAAATATTAAATTAATATTTTTAATAATAATACGAGAACTCACATACACACATATCACACATGAATTAAATTTTACTTACGAATTGGTATTAAATCTTTAGCTAACACATTTAAAAAAAATTAAATGCATTATGGTACCAATCATAAATTATAGAACGATTGATTTGGACGGTTATAAAAATTACGTCCTCAAAATAGAAAATTTATTCTATTTATAGATATATTAGAATAATATGTGCCTCAATGTTCAACATAAGTACAAGCCTTTTAAACATAATCACATCATGAAGATCTGTCAACACCAAGTGTTAACACATATCTGAAATTGAGATCAATAGTCCCCATCAAAGGTCTTCCCATTCCAGACAATTCATCCCCCATCACTCGATATAATTCTACACTCGTTGAATTAAATAGGTATAGGTGTCACCCCTCTATTTCATCCAATACTGATAAATATATTTTTAACTTTATATATATATTTTCATTAATATTATATATATATATATAATATAAGTTAAATTTAAAATGGTACTCCCTCCGTCCCGTTAAACGTTTCCTAATTTGACTTTCGGTACTGTTCACGGTAAGCGATTGACTACTAATTTACGTCTAATCTATAATATCAAACATAGTCATGAGTGATTTCGATGGATTCGTATTTATCAGTACTTTAATACAGTGAAATTTTTATATTTAATACTAATACGAATTTAAAGATATTAACAATCAAAAGTGTACATTGGCAACCGTGTCCAACACAAATAGGAAACGTTTTTAGGGACGAAGGGAGTACTTAAAGCTTGATTTTAACTTCGAATTTTGTGTTGTGCCCTCGGGACATAGACGTTAATATCTTAACTAAAATTAATTTTTGCATTATTAAATTGATTATGATGGACTTTTATATGCACAAAAATATTTATCAATAAAAATAAGTCAACTCAAGAAAATGCATGGATGTTAGTGTTTTTTCACTCTCTCCTAAATTTCATTTATATGTAGACGAATATTAAGTTTTTTTTTTTTGAAAAATATGGCTTATAATATTACAAAGTAGTATATGTTCTCGTAAATTTTCGGGATGAGTGAAAATCGAATCCAGAATTTGAAACGACAAATAATAAAATATTTATCACTTGAGTTTTTTTTTTATCGTAGGTAACTCGCAACCGCTACCCTTCGGGTGCGCACTGGGTAAACCTTACGGGTTCACGTAATAGCCTGCAAACCACGTGAACCAAGGTAAACCGCATTTAAGCGACAGACTCTGGCTCAGGAGGCATAATCATAAATTCTCCTCCCGTGGAATTCGAACCTGTGACCAAGAGGTTAGTTTTCCTCAGGAGGCATTTATGACGTGATTTAATAATGTGGCTTGATGCATATATGTATGACAATGTGCTAAATATAATAAAATTTATTAAATGATAAATTATTAGCTTACCTTTATACAAAACCTATTTAATGTCCGAGTAACTTATTAGATGACATATGACTTACTATTCAATACTACTCCTAACTTTATGTAACACCCTGACAAAATTCAATTTTTTTAGGCGCGAAAGATTCTAGAGAAGATCTAAATGATCTGGATGACTCTAAAATATAGCGAAATATTGTAAAAAAATTTAGAAAGCGCTTGAAGATTCAAGAAGGATCTGGAAGATGACGGAACTTGGGGGAGCTTGGGGGACTCTTCCAGAACCTTCAAGAGCTTGGGAGCTTTCTAGAGTTTTCCTATTTGTATATTCTAGTTAGATAGTGTAACGCCTTCAAAATCCGGGGTGTAGATCTGTGGGTTACTTACTAATCTCCAATATAATACAAACCTGTATAACAATTATGCAAACATATATCTAACCCCTTTACATCTATCCATGATCTTTTAAGGTTGAGGTATGAAAACAAGAACAACACTCTATCGTCATTACAAACCCAAATATAACATCTTATAGAACTCTCTTTATTACAAACCGTTATCTAACAAATTTTTAAACTAAATTCATTTTATTCAAACATACACCACATCTATCTACACTACACTTGCTCAGGTGGCTCAAAGCTCTCCTCTTTTATCGGGATCAGCACCTTTGGTGCTAGAGGGTCCATCATCTTGACACGCTTCTTTACCACGCGAGTCTGAATATGTTTCATTCTTTTTCTTAACTGAAAAAGACAAAGTGAATAACAACAAAAGGGGTGAGATATAATATTCTCAGCAAGTCCACAATATATAAACAGTATTATAAGAAAGCTAAATGAACCGATAATCTGGCTTTATCTGTAAAGATGTAACTCTGTGAGGAAATAATGAAGGCCACTATCAGCGATTATCAATAAACTAGACTGGACACAAGTTCGCACCCATATCATGCCGATCAGTCAGGATACATTGTAGATCTATACCTCTATGTATAGATCCATTCGGGTACCCAGGCTCTACGGCCCAAAACATGGATTCGGTTAATTCCCGGTCCATAGGATCAAGTGTTTACATAATCCTCATAATCACTATCCAGTCCACAGATGAGCAATCGGAACAATCGGTATATTTTGATATATCCCAACATCAGAATATATCAGGATAAATGTAATGTGTGATATATTGGAATATGAATAGAATATTCAGTGTATAAAGAGAAATCAAGAATCGAAATGAAATACAAACAAAAGAAAAATAATTGTGTATCAGTGTATGCGAATGAGAATTATCAGTATTTTACTGAATTGAGAATCTGAATAGAAGAAAGCAATTTACTATTCTGGATTATCAGCCGCTTTCTCTCTTTTCCTATCCAGGGCTGTTTCAACTCTTTTTCGAGTCAACACCACCACATTCTTGATGTACTAAATTAATTCAGGACTTAACAATGTCTCTACTTTCACTTTCTCTCACTAGGGTGAGGACCCACACTTATGTCCATACAACACTTCGCAAAGTAACATTCTCGTACTAACATGATAACTATTATTATAGAAACTCAATCCATGGTAGGTGATTATCGCAGTTCACTTTTAAACCCATCATATATATATATATATATATTCTCCACATATCTTATATTGTCTGAATCATCTTCTTACTTTGACCCTCTGTCTAAGGGTGATAAGTAATACTGATTTTTCATTTTAACTTCCAACATCCGATCACTTCTTACTCATTTCCATCAGTTAAGGTTGGGAAATAATCTTATATACTAACTTCTCACCACTTTTAGATACTCAACTTCAATTCCCACAGTTTCCAATTCTTGATTCATAACTTCTTCTTAACATTTCTTGATTCCTTCCATTCCTTCTGACTAAAAAGTGATCTCATACAACTACTCTCCACTATCTCCAGGTACTTGAATCTTCAATTTCTCACTTCTTCCATTCTTCTGTCAACTCTTCAATGATCTTAATAATATTCAATTTTCTTTTCTACTCAAGACATCTATCCCTGAATGGACCCTTCCCGGTAGGTAGTCACTTAAACAACCATGGCTCATAATCAATTTTAATCAAGTTCTCATACTTTTGAAGCTTAGTATACAATTCCTACTTCTCAACCTTTCATAGACACTTCTTTAGGCTTTCAACTTGACCTTCCTTAGCCCTTAGATGGGAAAGGATGTTATCAATAAATATGATTATACCATTCAAGTACTCATGACACACTATATTCTTTAATTCCCTATATTACTTCTGCATCCAGAAACTTACCTTACTATTGACTTCTGTACACTTTATACTTCACTTCTTCTAAAAACCGCTCCTTACCTTACTACAGGACAACCAACCCGATCCTAAAATCATATCGAACTCTTCTAGCTCGAAGGGTGGCAAATCAGGTGCAACTACGTCCAAGTTCTAAATGCTCGATCTCTTAGTCCTTTTAGAAGTTCTGCCTCTAGCTGTGCTGGATGTTGGCCCTTGGGATATAGTATCTTGAGTAACCGTTTTACAACTCCTTGCAATATGCCCAACTTTTCCACAATTATAACACATAACTCCTGGATTTTCTGGATTACATTTCGAGGCATAATGACCCTTATGTCCACACTTAAAACATTGCACATTCTTTTTGCATGAACCATTGTGTCTCCTGTCACAGGACTCACAATCCACTGTTGACTTGACTGACTGAGCTTGAGTGGAAGAAATTGAAATAGTACTAGTCCTAGTCTGAAATAAACTCTGTCTCCGGAATCCTTTACTCCTGTTTCGGCCAAACCGATTCTCAAATTCCTGACTGGATTCTCCTTGGTCTACCTTGTCCTTAACACCTTCTGACTTCCTTTTCTTATCACTTTCTTCCTTAACAACCAACTTCTGGTCACTTTCCATTACCAGGGCGGCCTGAACCATAGAGGAGTATGTCTTGAGTTGCAGTGCCACAACTCCTCTACGAATCTCAGGCTTCAACCCTTGCTAAAACCTCCTTGCTTTCTGAATCTCCGTACTTACATACTCAGGAACTAATCGAGCCAATTTTGTAAACTTGGCCTCATACTCCAGCACACTTCTCTCACCTTGTTTCAGCTCTAGAAACTCGACTTCCAACTGACTCCTTAAACCATCGGGAAAATACTTTTTCAAGAATAATTCTGTAAATCTTGCCCAAGAAACAGGGCCTTCTCCTTCCAACACTCGAGTGGATTCCCACCAATAATTTGCTTCATTCTTAAGAAAGTAACTCGCATAATCAGTCTTAAGATCATCATTTACTTGCGTGAGGGTAAATGCCTTGTCCATTTCCTTCAGCCAATTTATGGCAACAACAGGATCCACTTCGCCTTTGAACTCTGGGGGCTTAACAAATTGAAAGGATTTAAAATGGGTAGTTTGGTTTAGCTCTCCTTGTCGATATTGTTGCTGCTGAACCTGTTGGATTAATTGCACCTGTGTCAGGAAAATGTTGCCCAATCAATATACCCATGTCGTTATTCTTAGGATCCATTTATAACAGATTTCTAGATTAGAAACATTAGCAGCAATAACAACGGTAACAGTAGCAGAATCAACAACAGCGTAGAAAACTGGAATATAAAGGTACTAAACGTTATAGTATGCGTTCTCAATACAACAACAACCGAGCAACCTTTTAGTATCAATAAAATACAACATTAACAAATTCCATATATCGCAAAGCTAAACGGATTGTACTAAGAACCACCCAAAATGGGTAAAATGGTAATTCAAGTCAATCTTAAGGATCACAGACTTGGCTAACGCACTAGTCCGAGTTTCAATCAACCATTCCTCCCAAGGCGACTTCTTATTTCTTACAATTGACCCATCTTCCACGGAGTTAACTTTTCTAAAGCTGCAACCTTCAATATTGAATCATAAATCCTCTCTACTATTATCGTTTCTGAGATAGCTAGCAATCCAAGGTACATCTTATATTTCTTCCAGACAGTCAACTCTCAACTACTTTCGATGACCAAGACTGTCTAATCACAAAGGCTACCGACAATCCACTACCTCGGGATTTCAAATGAAATTTCAAAATCAAAGAATCAATGACACGGGGAGGACAAAAGAAGAAAACATAGGTATGACTGAGAGCAACCATACAAGTACATAAGATGGCCAGTCTTAGTAACATACGGTCACAACACATAATTCGGTGGCGTCCCACCAGACCCTTTTGTCACATAGACAAATGGTCAATTCATATGCATTATTTTCCCCAATCACCCGAAAAAGTCACCATGGAAAGAAACAATGTTCCGATAAGAAATTCACAAGTAGAAAAGAAAGAATCTGATTTGTAATGAGATCAACAGAACCCTAAGTAGCTTACTTCGGGTTCACAACTTCCTCACCGGGAAGATAAGCGACTTATGGAATAAGAAACAGTTACTCTGGAAACAAAATACATTTCAAGGAAGAAATAGAAGGGCTAAAAAATACCACCTCCCGATATGATCCACATTCACTATGAAACTTGGACGTCATAGCAGCCAATGACTATTATCTTACTATCCGAACTCACCAAGGTCACACAATCGGGCCAATAACATCCCTTGACATAGAAAAGGGAATATTTTGAAATAACATTGGCGTCTTCTCAGCTGGCACAATAAGGACCCGCTCAACGCTGAATCCTCGCAATCAGACTCGAATTCTCGAGAGGGAAACTAGAAATCTCTATCGAACATTACTAATAGTACGTATATGAAGGAAACGTACTCTAGGTTAGGGCAGTTCCAGCCAATCCTCAACAAACGTCAGGGTTTGTAGCGCCCTCCAAACCCGGGTCAGAAGTTTGGGGTCCACAACTCAAACACAACATATAAACCTGTATAAAAGATATTATTTATAATGACCCTTCTTTACATAACCACGGATCACAACAGGTTAAAGTATGAAGACAAGCCACAATCTTAACCTTTATTACAACGTACTAAATCCCACCTAATTTAACTTACAATTGATAATAAAATCATTCTTACAATCTGATTATCTCTATACCGCATGAAGCTTCTGCTAGCTCGATTCAACTTAACTGGAACCTTAGCCCGCACTTTGGATTGAGGAACTTCACTATCATCCATATTCTTTTCAACTGTAAAATATATAAAAGAATCGCAAGGGTGAGCTAACTAGCTCAACAAGTCATAATAGTGATAACTGAGGTTATACAATGATCAAATGAGATGATTCAAATGAATCAAGTTCCTTTTTAACTAATCAATAGAATTGGATATTCATTTTAAGTTTTAAAAAATCAAGGTTAGGCTGCTGATCAGTCACGCACTAACCCCGAGCAAAGCACACAACACTGCTCTAATTACTGGATCCAAGGCACGCATTGGCCTAACTTGACCATTGGTATAGTCTGACCACGAATCTGGTCTACATATATAAAAGCTATCCAATCCTAAAGCAGTTTAATATGTTAAACAATATAATTCGCTAACACAAGATCATAATCAATGATGATTAAACATTTGAATAAAATGTAAGGAAACTCATGGATATCACAAGGGTATATCAGGGTATGTAAAAGAAACGGTTTTCCAGTTTGTAAAATGATCAGGTATTTGATCAGTAATGATTTTTCAGGATATGGTTCTTTGATGTTATAAAGAATGATTGGAATACAAAAGTTTTAGTGTTTCAAATCATTCTCTTTCAGTGTTTGGTGTTTGGTAGTTATATTTTTGAAGAGTAGTATTATATTTGTATGGTTTGGTGTCTGATGATCAACAAAGGATGGGTTACAAAGAAATAAGGCTTATGGCTCAAGATCAAGAAAATCAGGGTTCAAGGTTCAATGGTTTAAAGATCTTGCAATGTAAAACATGAGTTATTTTGGATAATAGCGACATGTTATAAAATAGTTCAAAAATATTGGTAATATATATCTTGCAGAAAAGTTCAGAAATACTTGCCTTACAAGGCTTTACAATTATTACTAATCAACTCTGAGCCGACTCTGCTGCTCAGGTTCTAACGTCCAACCACTAGATCCCATTGGATTCGACTTCGACACTCAGGTCTTTTTGTTGAAACTCTACTGAGCTCGTCGACTGACCACTTTGTTATCTTTAGTCCATCGTCCACTTTCAGGTTCCCGACTATAACCTACAGGGTCGAAATACCCTACGTTAGACGTCTAGGTATGCTTGACATATTCTCGATACAAATTCTTACCCAACGATATTCAAACTCGACTCGTAATTATATTGATTATTATAATATAACAACACACCCAACAGTCAGGGTTTACATTCTCGAGAAATCGGTTTGGTATTCGTTTTTCGAAAATACGTATATTTGAAATTTTACAAAATCAGAGTTATGGATTTTAGAAAATTATTTCATCACATTGTGCAATCAAGTTTCAT
The DNA here is from genome assembly GCF_009905375.1 of Apium graveolens. Taxonomy (NCBI): domain Eukaryota; kingdom Viridiplantae; phylum Streptophyta; class Magnoliopsida; order Apiales; family Apiaceae; genus Apium; species Apium graveolens. The sequence goes on from NC_133653.1 coordinate 147,153,228, forward strand.
ATAGAACACATATATATCTATATAACCATTCGTCGTCCCGATAATTGTTGGATACGCTCCCGTATTTTTGGTAGGTAAATTTCCTGGAAATCGGGCAGCGTCTCCTTTGTTTATCGGACTACCCGTCGAAATATCAATCGACGTCAATTCTATAACAACAATCCAATTCACAACAACCACAATCCTAACTATCACTTCAACCCAACAATCAATCTAATCACAATTCGTCGACTAAATTACGTACTCGACTTTACTGTAAAAATCAAATTCTCATTTCAAAAATAATTCCAAGAATTAATTTATTCATTTTAAAATATTAGGACTCAGAATTATATCATCACCGTCCACCGTCGGCTCGCCGAGGCTCATCGCCGATGGCGGCAAAATTCGCGGGTACCCGATAAATTTCGGGTTTCCAACGCGTATTTTACCGATTACTTTCAATTATTCCTGCACAAAATATAATTTATTTCACGAATTGCCTTCAAATAATTCTGCAGAAAATGAAATAAATCAATAAATATAATCTGCTCAAATCAATCAGGAGCAGCACGTATACAACACGCGCGGACAGCCAAAAGGAAACGCAGTAACAACAGGACATAAAGAAACAGGCGGCCGAGCAACAATAATAGGAACTACACAAAGCACACAACATATGCGCTCAGGGAAAAGAAGAGACGGCGACAAAGCCACCGGAATAGAGCAGGGCGGCGAAGTACCGGAAAAAAAAATAGCAATTGGCGGAGCAACCCCGAAAGGATGGGAACCGAGAGCTTGTATGTATGTATATAAGTGTATGCATCTGTTTGTGCAGGAGAGAGAAGAGAAATCACGGAGAAATGGGAGAGAAGAAAATGAGAGAGAGAGAGAGGTGAGATGAGGGAGACAACTGTGTTGTATTTGGTTTTGTATGTATATTTATTTATTTTTATTCTGCAGCAACTAATGAACAGCAGCCACGAATCTGAAGAATAGGTAAAATTATGCCACGTGCCCCCCTTCCTGATCTCACAGTCCTATTTTGTCCTGTTTTTACAAATTTAACGAACCATTGCATAAATAAAATAACTCCAAAAAATTCCAAAGTAATTCTAAAATATCACAAATAATTCAAAGTTATTAAAAATAATTTTTCCATAATTTTAAAAGTATTTTTGAAATGCAACTTATACCCGTATTTCACAATTAACGAACCGAGTTGTACTTAAAACAAATTCAGAAAATTACGAAAATGGTTTTAAAATATTACAAATATCCCGAAGTTCATAAAAATGTAAATTTCAAAATTTTAGAACAATTTTCGAAGTGCACTTTATACCCGCTTTTCTCAAATAAACAAATCAACGCGCGGGTCAAATTAATCCCAAAAATTTCCAAAATAATTTTAAAATTCTCGAAATATTCCAAACTTAAATAAATATGAGTTTCATAATTTTTGAAGAATTTTAGAATTAAATATGGATTTTACAAATAAAAGCAATCAGAAAATCATTTAAAGATAAATAATAAATAAAATATTAATTTCTCAATTTTGTAAAATCCTAAAAATAATTATTATAATTATAAAATCATAAAAACAATTTTAGAAACATTCCCAATGTTTATGCAAATAAATTCGTACTAAATCCACTTTCGAAAGTGAAAATAATTCAATACGATCCCATAATTTAATCGCGCGGACAACCCGGTACACTATAAAGCACGTGTGGATAATAATCAAACAACACATAGCGGTCAAAACCAACACACATATCTTATTTATTTAATAATTTCCATAACTGCATAATTAAATAATTCAAAAAGAATACACGAGTCGTTATATCCTTCCCCCCTTAAAAGATTCTGTCCTCAGAATCTGGTTTAATTACACAAGTGAGGATATCTGTCAAGCATATCTGACTCTAATTTCCAAGTAGACTCTTCTACTCGAGGATTTCAAACGTACTTGCTATAAATATACACTCATTTCCAATAACTTGCCTTTAACGATCAAGAGTTTGGATTGATCACTCTTTGCAAAACAAACTTGGACAAGAGTCCATTGGCTCCTACTTAGTTCAAATCAGATACCTATCGCTTTAATATTGACAAGTAAAATACATTAGGTATGCGCACTGGTGTGACGGTCATATCATTTATGAACAACTTTATCTATATTTATCAATGCCTCGAATGGTTTACTAATTTTAGGACTTAGCTTGTCCCTTCTATTCAAACTTATCCAATCTCTTGTAAGACGACCCTTTTACTAATACTACTGGTCCTATTTCTATACTCATACTTTCTCTCAATACAATTTCGTTTTCTTTCTTTGTCTACTCTGAGCTGCTTCAACTAATAGTACTATGCTCTTGGCGTGCCGATTTAACTTAGGATTTAACAACTTTCTTTCTCCCGCTTTATTCTAAATAGAAATGGGGACCTACACTTGCGTTCAAACGAAACTTGATACAGTGGCATTCCAAAGCTGACATTACTGATAAATGATCGTTCCAGTGTTTCCTTAAAACTCATTTTTTTCACATATCTTACATTTCCTGCATCACTTCCGTACTTTAACTCTCCGTTGAAGGATGATAGGCGGTGCTCATTTTCAACTTGGTTTCCAAACATTTGAACATCTCTTACTCTTTTCCATCAGTTAAGGCTGAAAAGTAATCTCATATTTTCATGTACCGTTATTTTTAAATATTTGAACTTCAGATTTTACTTTGTCCAATCCGTTTATTAACTTCTTGGTGGTCTTAATTACATCCAATCCTTTCTATCGGCCTAAAACATCCGTTACCATACGGTTTTGCTTAGGTGGTTGTTAATGGATTAATTCAGAATCTTTTGTTAACCTTAGTCAAAATTTCATTCTTGAAGACTCAACGTATAATTGCTTTCCTTCTGATCTTTGGAGAAAATCCTTGGGCATCCCACACAGACTTTCTTATTCCTTGAGTAGCTGAGGATATTATCAATAAATACAGTTTGCTTATCCAAGTACTCCTTATACACCACGTTCCTTACTTCCTTATAGTCACCTGATACACTCATTATTTCACATAATTTCACCAGAGCTTGCAATGCTCTTAACTCACTTTAATCGTAATCTCTGATATTTTCTTGAATTAGGTCTCGTAGGAAATTAATTCTTTGTAGGGGTCACTTATTCTTGTTCGTTATTTTGCTAAATTCCCACTTCACGATTTGCCTCTTGTAAAGGCCCCTCCCGGGGTCTGCCCTATCCACTAGGCCTTCTAATACTTCGTCTTAACTCTTTGATATGTCCAACACCTCCTGATCTATCTTGAAATTTCCTTCTTATACTTGGTTATCACTATTTTCTTTAAATTTCCATATATCTTGGCGTCTCTTTAATAATTAAATACTTAATATTGTGAATTCCATGTGGAATCTTATTTCTTAATTCTTCTATTTATAGCATCCAAGTGCTGGAAGAAAATCTGGAGATATCGTGATCGTACTCCTGGGCGCATAAATTTCCTTTTTTTTTCCTAACTAGTAACATCGTGATCCATTATCTTCTCTTGACATTTTATCTTTCCCTTCACAACTTCAACTGAAAGGTCACACTATCCATCTTTCTTCTTTTTAGATTATGAACTTTAGCTTCTAATTCCAACTTCGAGAATCCTATAGTTAATCATTCTGATGTAGTCTCTATGTTCGTTCTCTACTTGTTATTTATCGCTTGCCACTACATTTCTTTTCCTCGTGAATACTTACTTCAAACTCTTATGGTCCGTATAAATCTTACACCTTTCTCCTTACATATCATGTTTCTCAATCATTCAAAGCGAATATGATTACTGTTAGTCCTGATTGTGAGTAGGATACTTCTGCTCATGAGGTTTCAGTTATCTGGGTGCATATATAATAACTTTATTATACCGCATCAACACACATCCTACTCCCTTATGAGAAGCATTACTATAAACTACCAAATTCCTTTGATACCTTCAAAGTGATAAAGCAGGCACTATAACCATTACTTCATTTAACTCTACAAAACCTTCTTCACCCTTCTCCATTTCATCCTTACTTATTGCTTTTCCAAATTAGATTCGTTAAAGGTATTAAAATTTTCAAGAAATCTTGTACAAATTTTCAGTATAGCCGGTCCATGGTGAAACTTCTTACATTTGTTGGTGCTTTTGGCCTTTCTTTATTCATGGTGACTTTAATTTTTACTGAATCTCCTTTAATCTCCTCCTTACTAATTATTTGCGCTTCCTATCATCAAAACTTTCACCTTGCAACTTTACATACAACTTCTTTCTTCTCCGACTCCTCCGTTGTCATTAAATACTTCGCATGGTTCTCCATGGACTTTAAGGAACACAAATACAACCTATTCAGATATTCCTTAAAGATTATGTCCATAGGTTCAATCTCCAATTGGTAACACCCAAATCTTAAATTAATTTTAGAAAATACTTTGCTTCTTCTGTTTGATCAACAAATCAGTAGTTCGAGATAACATATACTTACTCTTGATAGTAAATTTATTGAGCTTTCTTTAGTCGACACATAATCTCATACCTCCATTTTCTTATTCGCAATTAGTACCGGTGCACCTTATAGGATATGCTGGGTCTTTACACTTCTTTTTCAAATATCTTTTGAGTCTACTTTGCTAACTTCATCATTGTAACTGGTGCCATATTGGGTAAGGCCGTAGTCACTGGCTTCGTCTCAGGCGTTAAGTCAATCACGAGCTTCCTTTCTCTATCTGGAAGAAATATTGATAACTCATCTAAAACATATCTTGAAATTCCTTAATTGCTATTAAATCTTCAAATTTTGTTTGCTTCTGACTTTTATGTATCCCGTAATCACCATAATGCTCATATCTTAATCATCATAATCATCATTAACAAATTCTTTACCTTCTTTCATCTTCTGAACCTCCTCACCTTCTCATTTGGCATCCTCAGAATTATCTTTTCGTCACAACGGTCTATCTGGACACCACACTTTAGTAGTCAATCCATTCTTTAGAACAATATCAAATCTTCTTATCTTCCAGGATATCGATTCTGCACAACTTATTGCCAGGAATCTCAATTTCACCATTGGTACTCACTTATTTAACAATTACACGTTCTTGACTTGTTAGTCCTTTGATCCTAATCTTATCAATTCAACATGATAATTCATCTTATCAACAAAACCTTAGGAGCTAAACAATCAAGTTGCTCTCACATCTTCCAATACTTTAACGCATAAAGTATTCACGATAATCATTCACATCACCACATCCGTATTCTGAATAGAATATTTCACAGGAAAATCGCAATTTCTCGTTCTCGGAGACGTATTCCTTATTGGAGTAGATTCCCTTGATTCTTAGTATATCCCTGACTGGGGCTAGCGATACATGTCCTTGTTTTCTTTCCATGCATAAGACGTAGATGGAACTTCGTACACTTGATTCAGGATACATTGATTTCTGTTTGAAAACTTCTTGCAAGGAACGCCAATACAACGAAACGACTAGAAAGATTCAAAATTCAACAAAAATTAGAGTTGAAAAGAAAGAGGAAATAAGGATTTGAATATGAATGAGACAACCACATTGGTACTTAAAATGGCCAGTCTTTCATACCATATGGCATAAAACATATGATTAGGTGGCGTCCCACCCGACTCCTCATCATTCAGACAAAGTGTCTCACCATAACACTGTTTGTCCCAATCCGAAAGAAAAACTTGAGGAAAGAAATTAAATTTGAAAGGAATGAGATATCCTCCTTTTTGATATCATAGAAAAGAGTTTATTTGAGAAAAGAAGTTCATACATTTTTAGGAATTGAGAAGTAATATATGCTGCCATATTGAAAACTAGAACGATACCATTAGTCACCATCCACATTTCACTTGTATTCCTCTTCCGAGCTTGTTCAATCATATCCCAATTGTATCGTATAACAACTTTAAAAAGTACGCTAAAATGCTTTTACAAATTAAGCATTATGGTAGATTCTTACTTGTTAACTCTTGCGTCTTTAACATCACACCTTTACATATAATACTTTAACAACTCAATCATAATGACGTCCCTACCAGACAACCTCGAGTTTCCTTTTTCAATTTAGAATAACTCCGAAGCATTCAACATAGCGATCCCTGTGTTAATAATATTCTTCTTTTTAGGAAATCTGGAAATCTTCTCAATCTCCTCCAGTCACACTCAGACTTTTGTTAGATCAATGAACTCTTTGAACTTGGATAATTCTGTAATTAGATGAGTAATTTCTTCGTACACTGATTCTGTTGTTAATCTTATCAAATAATATTTGTACCTTTCTGTTGAGAATAACCAACTTCTTCATAATCGCGGATCACTTTGTCCTCTGAATTAACAATACTAAGTCTGAAACGGCATTCTTCTAGGTAATCCGGGCTTTCTAATAAACAAGAAACTCAAGTAGTAACTTGACAACCAATATTTAAAAATCCTTTTATTCGAAAAGGCTTGTAGAAATTTGTAAAGGAAAATCTTTTTCGAAAACTTGTTTAAAAAGTTTGGAAAGTCACAAACCTGGTTGTCCTTACTATATGAGTTGGTTGTTGTCCTTCCGACCTATAACAAGGTACCATACTAAAGAAATAATTACATAAAAGTTCGTTCACTCCAATCTACCTTTTATTCTTCATCGGGTCCATTTGCCTTCTTTAATCTACAAAAACTTCAGTTGTCATTGCATGTTATCTTACTCATAGCTTCACATCCGAGCTTCCATACTGGTGATACTCCCAACATTACTGTTGCAGTAGTTAAGTAAAACAGGCTATCCAGTAATCAATAAGTCTATTTCATAGAACAAGGTTTGCTCATATCACATCACATTATTACTTTACATATCGCATTTATCATATCATCGTCATTTAATTTCACAAAAATCCCAGGTTTACACTTTTTTCTCTTACTCTTTCAAAATTCACCTGGTTCATCCCATACTTATTCATGGGTGGCTTAGTCACTAAGGGCTTCTTTTAACCCGATAACAACTATCCTCTGAAACACTTAAATCTCCTCTCTAAATTTCGTCTCACCTTTATTTATAACTCAAGCACTCACCATTTACTGTAGTTCTCGAATCCATCCTTGTAGATACAATCGCTTCATAGGACAAGTTCTAAACTGGGGGTATAGAACAGAATATAAGGTAAACTAGAAAGATACACTCACAGCCGAACGTTCAGTAAAACAAGAATAACATATGGAAGTTTTTGAATAGGTAATCTCACATCAAGAGGTGAAAAAATTGCGTAAAATAGCTTGAAGAAGTGCAACCGTTATAACAGAAGGTAGTGCCATTAATACTGGTGGAGGAACAAGGTGCAATTCCAATTTGAGAGAAGATGACGATCCTCGAACGGAAAGCTCCAAATAATCAAATGACACCGGGAAATCAAGATATGTCATTGCCGTTATTTGGAATTCACGTCGCAAGCTGAGAATCCCGAATCGCAACACGAACCGTGCCGAAGACTTACTATATAGTCGCACTCATCCTCACGACGTCTTATCTTTCCATTTCCTATTCCTAATCCTAACCCTATACCCAACAATCTAGGCTTGTTTCAGTGACTATAACCTGTAGCTCTGATACCAACCTGTAGCGCCCTCCAAACCCGGGTCAGAAGTTTGGGGTCCACAACTCAAACACAACATATAAACCTGTATAAAAGATATTATTTATAATGACCCTTCTTTACATAACCACGGATCGCAACAGGTTAAAGTATGAAGACAAGCCACAATCTTAACCTTTATTACAACGTACCAAATCCCACCTAATTTAACTTACAATTGATAATAAAATCATTCTTACAATCTGATTATCTCTATACCGCATGAAGCTTCTGCTAGCTCGATTCAACTCAACTGGAACCTTAGCCCGCACTTTGGACTGAGGAACTTCACTATCATCCATATTCTTTTCAACTGTAAAATATATAAAAGAATCGCAAGGGTGAGCTAACTAGCTCAGCAAGTCATAATAGTGATAACTGAGGTTATATAATGATCAAATGAGATGATTCAAAGGAATCAAGTTCCTTTTTAACTAATCAATAGAATTGGATATTCATTTTAAGTTTTAAAAAATCAAGGTTAGGCTGCTGATCAGTCACGCACTAACCCCGAGCAAAGCACACAGCACTGCTCTAATTACTGGATCCAAGGCACGCATTGGCCTAACTTGACCATTGGTATAGTCTGACCACGAATCTGGTCTACATATATAAAAACTATCCAATCCTAAAGCAGTTCAATATGTTAAACAATATAATTCGCTAACACAAGATCATAATCAATGATGATTAAACATTTGAATAAAATGTAATGAAACTCATGGATATCACAAGGGTATATCAGGGTATGTAAAAGAAACGGTTTTCCGGTTTGTAAAATGATCAGGTATTTGATCAGGAATGATTTTTCAGGATATGGTTCTTTGATGTTATAAAGAATGATTGGAATACAAAAGCTTTAGTGTTTCAAATCATTCTCTTTCAGTGTTTGGTGTTTGGTAGTTATATTTTTGAAGAGTAGTATTATATTTGTATGGTTTGGTGTCTGATGATCAACAAAGGATGGGTTACAAAGAAATAAGGCTTATGACTCAAGATCAAGAAAATCAGGGTTCAAGGTTCAATGGTTTAAAGCTCTTGCAATGTACAACATGAGTTATTTTGGATAATAGCGACATGTTATAAAATAGTTCAAAAATATTGGTAATATATATCTTGCAGAAAAGTTCAGAAATACTTGCCTTACAAGGCTTTACAATTATTACTAATCAACTCTGAGCCGACTCTGCTGCTCAGGTTCTAACGTCCAACCACTAGATCCCATTGGATTCGACTTCGACACTCAGGTCTTTTTGTTGAAACTCTACTGAGCTCGTCGACTGACCATTTTGTTATCTTTAGTCCATCGTCCACTTTCAGGTTCCCGATTATAACCTACAGGGTCGAAATACCCTACGTTAGACGTCTAGGTATGCTTGACATATTCTCGATACAAATTCTTACCCAACGATATTCCAACTCGACTCGTATTTATATGGATTATTATAATATAACAACACACCCAACAGTCAGGGTTTACATTCTCGAGAAATCGGTTTGGTATTCATTTTCCGAAAATACATATATTTGAAATTTTACAAAATTAGGGTTATGGATTTTAGAAAATTATTTCATCACATTGTGCAATCAAGTTTCATATAGAACACATATATATCTATATAACCATTCGTCATCCCAATAATCGTTGTATACGCTCCCGTATTTTTGGTAGGTAAATTTCCTGGAAATCGGGCAGCGTCTCCTTTGTTTATCGGACTACCCGTCAAAACATCAATCGACGTCAATTCCATAACAACAATCCAATTCACAAGAACCAAAATCCTAACTATCACTTCAACCCAACAATCAATCCAATCACAATTCGTCGACTAAATTACGTACTCGACTTTACTGTAAAAATCAAATTCTCATTTCAAAAATAATTCCACGAATTAATTTATTCATTTTAAAATATTAGGACTCAGAATTATATCATCACCGTCCACTGTCGGCTCGCCGAGGCTCATCGCCGAAGGCGGCAAAATTCGCGGGTACCCGATAAATTTCGGGTTTCCAACGCGTATTTTACCGATTACTTTCAATTATTCCTGCACAAAATATAATTTATTTCACGAATTGCCTTCAAATAATTCTGCAGAAAATGAAATAAATCAATAAATATAATCTGCTCAAATCAATCAGGAGCAACACGTATACAACACGCGCGGACAGCCAAAAGGAAACGCAGTAACAACAGGACATAAAGAAACAGGCGGCCGAGCAACAACAATAGGAACTACACAAAGCACACAACATATGCGCTCAGGGAAAAGAATGTTGGATTTTTAACATAGCGGGGTCATGGCAAAACACTTTTACACATACCAAATCCAAATAAAAGCATATAAATCGTGAATAAAAATTCGAGGGATCGAATCTAACCTTTAAAAATAATTCGGAGACAACAATTAGAGATCCTTAGCAGTTGCTCCTCAAGTGTGAAGCACTCCACCGATATCCACCAAGAAAACGATGTTAAGGAGGAGGAAGGAGGTGGAGAGAATTGAGTTTTCCAAACTTTTTGGGTTTTTTGTGGGTTAAAATAAAATTAGGGTCTATAATAGTGTATTTATAGGCAAAATTTTCAGCTAAAATTTTCCCATAAATATTATTATTATTATCCCATTTATTATTCTCATTAATAATTAAAACACCTTTTAATCATTAATCCTTTTTCTAAACACTTTAGAAATAATTCTCTCTCTTGATTTAATTTCCAAAAATTAAATCCTTTAATTAATAATATTAAGAACTTTTCTTAATTAATTTATAATCAATTAAATCTTATTTAATCAATTATTAAATTTTCCAATTAATTATTTATTTCATAAATAAATAATTATTAGCCATTATTAATTAATTCCTCCACCATTAAATCATTCTCTTTTTATGGTGTGACCCTGTAGGTTCAATATTAAGCCGGTAGTAGAAATAAATAATAATAAAACTATTTTATCATTATTTATATAAATTCTATAATTTATTAAATATGATTAATTAATTAATCACATTTATTCTACATCGTGAGGGATACTTCTCAGCATATCGCGACTATCCGGATAATATGAATTCACTACTTAGAATACCAAGAACCTATTCAGTGAATAGTTACCGTACAATAAACTCCTTCTACCCTACAATATCCCGATTAAATACAAGGCATGGATCTCGTGTCAAGCCTATCTAATTCAATCACTTGCTTACCATTTACTATACGTAGTTCTATGCAAATTAGAAACTCCTTTCTAATTTCATTCACTCTGGCCAGAGATTCCTGAACTAGCATAAGTGGATCAGCCTTGAACATTCGCTTCCTTCACTGGAAGGGGTAGATCCTTTATTGATCATACACTATCTTCGTGTACAAATTCCTATACCCAGAAGAGCCCTAATAATTGTCCCTGGAGACTAAGAACTAAACCAAAGCATAGTTCAGTGTACACAAGATGACTATGATGACCTCAAGTCTAAGGATACTTGTACAACTATCACTATGTGAACAACTGCTGACACGTGAGTGAACTCCATCAGTTGTTCAGCTGTGCGAGTCATGCTCAGTGAACTTATTCTATAATAAGCACCTACATACTAGCTATAGTATCACCACACAAATGTCTATGAGAACAGACATCCTTCATAATCAAGCAAGCATAGTATGTACCGATCTTTGCGGATTATTAATTACCAGTTAGTAATCCTATGACCAGGAACTATTTAAGTTTAGAGTTATCATCTTTTTAGGTCTCACTATTATGATCTCATCATAATCCATAAAAAGCTTTACTCTAAACTATGGTATATCTTATTTAAACACTTAAATAGATAAAGCCCGTAATAAAAACAAAATAAGTCTTTTATTAATATCAATGAAATCAAAACAGATTACATAAAAGTTATTCCTAAATCCTTATACATGATTGGACTTAGGACATATTCCTTTCAATCTCCCACTTGTACTAAAGCCAATCACTCTGGTATCTAATACCCATCTTGTCTTTATGACAATCAAAGTGACTTTCATAAAGTAGCTTTGTGAGTGGGTCTGCTATGTTGTTATGTGTGTCAACTCTAATTCAATATAATACAAGAAATGTTACCGCGCTCCCACTAACCCTTTTGTAGACGCATGGTTCATCTACGTTTTTTTTTTGATAAAATCAAACTCTTTGATTGTCTCATCAAAACGAATGTTCCATCTTTCGAGAAGCTTGCTTTAAACTACATGTGGTTCACAGCAGCTTACACACTAGGTTTTCATTTCCCTTGGAAAGAAAACCATCTGGCTATTTTCCAGATCACATAGTCGTAGTAAGCAGCATTCGCAAGCAAAATCCGAACTGATTTTAACAGGGCTACAGGTAAAAGGTTTCATCAAAGTCAATCCATTTCCTTTGTTTGAATCTTTTTCCCAAAAGCCTGGCCTTAAAGGTCTCCACCTGGCCATCTGCTATAATCTATCTTTTGTATACCGTATATATAGATTCCATTCTGGATTTCATGGCACTATGCCATTTCTCTGAGTCAACACTACTCATAGCCTCATTATAGGTCACAGGGTCGTCATCATTAATGATCGACAACTCATTGTCATTCTTAATGACAAGGCCATATTACCTCTCAGGTTGGCGAGACACTCTCCCTGACCTATGAATGGGCTGTTCCACAAATGGTTGTTCAGTCAGAACAGGTGTTTCCACTCGATCTGTAGTAGTTTGTGCTTCTTGAACTTCATCAAGTTCAATTTTGCTCCCACTATTTCCTTCAAGGATAAACTCCTTTTCCAAGAAGGTAGCATGTCTGGAGACAAACACCCGATGATCGGTGCAAAAGTAATACCCTAAAGTCTCTTTAGGATATCCCACAAAACTACATTTTCCGGATCGATATTCCAGCTTATCTGGGTCAACTTTCTTGACATAAGCTGGACATCCCCAAATCTTAACGTGTTTAAGACTCGGTTTCCTTTCTTTCCATATCTCATACGAAGTTTGAGGAACAGATTTTGGAAGGCACCTTATTCAGTAAATATGTTGAGGTTTCCAATGCATAACCCCATAGGAATACTGGAAGATTTGTATAGCTCATCATGGACCGAACTATGTCTAACAAAGTTCGATTTCTCCTTTCAGATACTAATCTGGAGGAGACCACTGGGAGACTATACCATTTACTTTGAGATAATCCAGAAACTCTTCGTTCAAGTATTCACCACCTCGATCTAATCGAAGAGTTATAATACTATGTTTGATTGTTTCTCCACTTCATACTTATATTCTTTGAACTTTTCAAAGGCCTCAGACCTGTGTTTCATCAAACACATATCCAAATCCAGATCTATCATCTATGAAAGTAATGAAGTATGAAAATCCACCCATGGCTTGCGTAGACATTGGTCCACATACATCTGTGTGTACAATTCCTAGCAAATTTGCAGCCCTCTCTCCATGTCTACTAAATGGAGACTGCAATGCCACTATAAAGTGAGATTTTCATCATCCCTTTTCTTTTATTAGTTTGTTCAATCTGAAATAAATTATGTCACATACATATAGACCATTATTTAAAGCACCACGTCCATAAAGAATATTATCTCTAAGAATAGAACATTCATTATTCTTAATAATAAATGAAAATCCAGCCAAGTCTAACATGGGAATAATATTCCTCACAATTGAGGGAACAAAATAACAATTATTTCAAACAATACTCTTGCCCGTAGGCCTATGTAAATGAAATGATTCTACATCTTCAGCAGCAACTCTTGCTCCATTTCCATCAGTAGAATCACCTCCTCTTCCTCAAGAGTCCTACTTCTCCTTGGTCCCTGCAACAAATTGCAGATTTGAGAACCACAGGCGGTATCTAATACCAAGTAGAAATTTGATTGAATGACAAATTCATTTCTATCATGAACATACCTGAATCAGAAGCGGTAGTCTCACTACCCTTCTTCTTCTTCAATTCTGCAAGGTAAACCTTGCAGTTCCTCTTCCAGTGCCCCACCTTGTTACAGTGAAAGCAAACAACTTTGCTCTTGGGGTCTTCAGCTTTTGGTGGAACCGGCGTTTTCTCACCTACTTTCTTCTTCTTGGAAGGGTTCCTCTTCCTTTTCTTAGGATTGGAACCTTCACCAATTAAAAGAACAAAACTCTTCTTAGGGGGAAAATTCGATTCCGCAGTCTTCAACATGTTGTGGAGTTCAGGCAGGCTGACATCTAACTTATTCATGTGAAAGTTCACAACAAACTGCGAGAACGAACTCGGAAGCGATTGTAAGACCAGGTCTTGGCTTAGCTCCCCATCCATGACAAAACCAAGTTGTCCAAGACGTTCAATCAAATTGATCATCTTAAGTACATGGTCATTCACAGATGATCCCTCAGACATCCTACAACCGAACAGCTCCTTCGATATCTCATATCGAGCTGTCCTCCCCGCCACATCATACAACTCTTGTAGATGCATGAGGATAGTGTGAGCATCCATATGCTCATATTGCTTCTGTAGCTCAATGTCCATGGAAGCTAGCATGATGCATTGAGCAACATTTACAGCATCTATCCACTTACGATACACAACATGTTCATCATTATGTGCATCACTAGCAGGTTCAGTAGGCTTAGGTGAGTCAATCACGTATTCCAGCTTCTCAATCTTGAGAACAATTCTCAAGTTTCGTAGCCAGTCAGCATAATTAGGACCAGTCAATTTGTGAGCATCTAGTATGCTCCTGAGTGATAGTGCAGAAGACATAACGTACAAAGTAAATCTGTAAATGATAAACACTTAACAACACTTAGCAAATATTCGATTTCATTTCAAAACACTATATGAATCGGGTCTTTATTCATAAGTGGCTCCCACTAGTTTTCCTAATTTATTCAACCCCCTACATGAAAAATTAAGCATTCATAATGCTAGTGGGAATAGGGATCCTACATTCCATTACACAACCCCGGCTGTGGCACGAAACGCCATGTAATGTTTAATAGGCAGACAACTCTTGTCAATTACATCTAATGTTATTCCCTAATCAAACTTTAGCCTCTTGAATAATTGAGTCACGGCTGTGGCACGATAAACTCAATATTCTAAGTCAAGTCTAACCCAACATTTCGTACAATTGAATCAGTCCCCAAAGACCCACGGCTGTGGCACGTAACGACCTTTAGATTCTTATTCAATGTACACATCTCTATGTAATAGACAAGTATTTCTTATTTCGAAATCAAAGCCCTCGGCTGTGGCACGAAACGACAATGATTCAAAAATAAGAACTACTTTCTACCATGTTGGAAGGCTATGACCGACACAAGCCCGTTGTGTCATTGGCCAATTACTACTTGATATTATTTAATTTTAGAGGGATTATATTATGTTACAATCATAATCATATTATAAAGAGATTCTTCCTTTTAAATTAAATATTTTAAATCAATAATCAGTAATCAGATGATTCCCAGATCGGGTGGAGCATTGTCAAGAGGCGTCACTTAATAACCCTTTCTTACAGATAGAAATCTGTTATTGACAGAATCATCATTTCTCTCATATCGAAAATTCATATTCAATTACGTGTTTCATAAACACAAGAATCTCATGATTGTATTCATAATATTATTATTAAGGTTATGAAACAATTTCACTATACTAGGTTGTCTAACAAACGCCTTATGTTTATTTAAGTTCACCTAAATCTATCATCGCATGATAAACTAAGCATATATCACATATATAAACATGAATAAACATCAAGGTAGGCATATTACATCATCTAGCATATAGGTCTAAGCATTATACATCTCTATGTATCACATGAAGCATTTAAAAGCAACTAAAACAGTTAAAAATAGCTTTAAAACACTTCATGGAAATATAAACAGTTAAAAACTTTTATATAAACTAAAATTGATCACTCCATTAGATCCGTCTTGGAAAAACGAATCCAACGGTATATTGCACGCCTAAAACGGAGTTACGAGACTCCCTGAAAATCAATTTTAAAATCAACAGAAGGGCTGTAACGTATTACAGGAACGCGTTACAGGACCTGTAACGCATTCTGGTGATGCGTTACACCCCTTTTAAGCCATTAAAGGGTGTAACGCATTCCGTGAATGCGCCACAGGTGTGTAACGCATTCCGGGAATACGTTACACCCCTATTTTTTTTCTTTTTCCTGCAGCAGCAGCCTTTCCTCGAAACCTGTGCTGCCGCCTGACATACCTGTTTCTTTGTCTGTACCTTTTCTCTTCTTCCGTGCCATTCAACACAGCAGATTACACAGACAATTCAAACATATATATATACATGCAATTCATATATATACATATATCTTTATTTAATTACGAATTTAATTACAATAACTTCAAAAATTCATAATAAAAAATCTATACATCATAAAATTATGAAAAAAATACCCAGACGATCTACAACACTTGTAGAACCCAGATCAACATTCAAAATTATTCTGAGAAACGATTTCTCATCAGACAAAATTAATCCATAATATAACTTGTAAAAATCATAATTAATTCATACAAGCACATAAAATTCTGAAATTTTTACCACAGATCTATATGCATACAACCTATGCTCTGATACCATTGTTGAATTTTTAACGCAGCGGGGTCATGGAAAAACACTTTTACACATACAAAATCCAAATAAAAGCATATAAATCGTGAATAAAAATTCGAGGGATCGAATCTAACCTTTAAAAATAATTTGGAGACAATGATCAGAGATCCTTAGCAGTTGCTCCTCAAGTGTGAAGCACTCCATCGGTATCCACCAAGAAAACGATGTTAAGGAGGAGGAAGGAGGTGGAGAGAATTGGGTTTTCCAAACCTTTTGGGTTTTGTGTGGGTTAGAATAAAATTAGGGTCTATAATAGTGTATTTATAGGCAAAATTTTCAACTGAAATTTTCCCATAAATATTATTATTATCCCATTTATTATTCTCATTAATAATTAAAACACCTTTTAATCATTAATCCTTTTTCTAAACACTTTAGAAATAATTCTCTCTCTTGATTTAATTTCCAAAAATTAAATCCTTTAATTAATAATATTAAGAACTTTTCTTAATTAATTTATAATAAATTAAATCTCATTTAATCAATTATTAAATTTGCCAATTAATTATTTATTTCATAAATAAATAATTTTTAGCCATTATTAATTAATTCCTCCACCATTAAATCATTCTCTTTTTATGGTGTGACCCTGTAGGTTCAATATTAAGCCGGTAGTAGAAATAAATAATAATAAAACTATTTTATCATTATTTATATAAATTCTCTATCTTATTAAATATGATTAATTAATTAATCACATTTATTCTACATCGTGAGGGATACTTCTCAGCATATCGCGACTATCCGGATAATATGAATTCACTGCTTAGAATACCAAGAACCTATTCAGTGAATAGTTACCGTACAATAAACTCCTTCTACCCTACAATGTCCCGATTAAATACAAGGCATGGATCTCGTGTCAAGCCTATCTAATTCAATCACTTGCTTACCATTTACTATGCGTAGTTCTATGCAAATTACAAACTCCTTTCTAATTTCATTCACTCTGGCCAGAGATTCCTGAACTAGCATAAGTGGATCAGCCTTGAACATTCGCTTCCTTCACTGGAAGGGGTAGATCCTTTATTGATCATACACTATCTTCGTGTACAAATTCCTATACCCAGAAGAGCCCTAATAATTGTCCCTGGAGACTAAGAACTAAACTAAAACATAGTTCAGTGTACACAAGATGACTATGATGACCTCAAGTCTAAGGATACTTGTACAACTATCACTATGTGAACAACTGCTGACACGTGAGTGAACTCCATCAGTTGTTCAGCTGTGCGAGTCATGTTCAGTGAACTTATTCTACAATAAGCACCTACATACTAGCTATAGTGTCACCACACAAATGTCTATGAGAACAGACATCCTTCATAATGAAGCAAGCATAGTATGTACCGATCTTTGCGGATTATTAATTACCAGTTAGTAATCCTATGACCAGGAACTATTTAAGTTTAGAGTTATCATCTTTTTAGGTCTCACTATTATGATCTCATCATAATCTATAAAAAGCTTTACTCTAAACTATGGTATATCTTATTTAAACACTTAAATAGATAAAACCCGTAATAAAAACAAAATAAGTCTTTTATTAATATCAATGAAATCAAAACAGATTACATAAAAGTTATTCCTAAATCCTTATACATGATTGGACTTAGGACATATTCCTTTCAAAGAAGAGACGGCGACAAAACCACCGGAATAGAGCAGGGCGACGAAGTACCGGAAAAAAAAATAGCAACCGGCGGAGCAACCCCGAAAGGATGGGAAACCGAGAGCTTGTATGTATGTATATAAGTGTATGCATCTATTTGTGCAGGAGAGAGAAGAGAAATCACAGAGAAATGGGAGAGAAGAAAACGAGAGAGAGAGAGAGAGGTGAGATGAGGGAGACAACTGTGTTGTATTTGGTTTTGTATGTATATTTATTTATTTTTATTCTGCAGCAACTAATGAACAGCAGCCACAAATCTGAAGAATAGGTAAAATTATGCCACGTGCCCCCCCCTTCCTGATCTCACAGTCCTATTTTGTCCCGTTTTTACAAATTTAACGAACCATTGCATAAATAAAATAACTCCAAAAAATTCCAAAGTAATTCTAAAATATCACAAATAATTCAAAGTTATTAAAAATAAATTTTCCATAATTTTAAAAGTATTTTTGAAATGCAACTTATACCCGTATTTCACAATTAACGAACCGAGCTGTACTTAAAACAAATTCAGATGATTACGAAAATGGTTTTAAAATATTACAAATATCCCGAAGTTCATAAAAATGTAAATTTCAAAATTTTAGAACAATTTTCGAAGTGCACTTTATACCCGCTTTTCTCAAATAAACAAATCAACGCGCGGGTCAAATTAATCCCAAAAATTTCCAAAATAATTTTAAAATTCTCAAAATATTCCAAACTTAAATAAATATGAGTTTCATAATTTTTGAAGAATTTTAGAATTAAATATGGATTTTACAAATAAAAGCAATCAGAAAATCATTTAAAGATAAATAATAAATAAAATATTGATTTCTCAATTTTGTAAAATCCTAAAAATAATTTTTATAATTATAAAATCATAAAAACAATTTTAGAAATATTCCCAATGTTTATGCAAATAAATTCGTACTAATGTCACTTTTGAAAGTGAAAACAATTCAATACGATCCCATAATTTAATCGCGCGGACAACCCGGTACACTATAAAGCACATGTGGATAATAATCAAACAACACACAGCGGTCAAAACCAACACACATATCTTATTTATTTAATAATTTCCATAACTGCACAATTAAATAATTCAAAAAGAATACACGAGTCGTTATAGGGTTACGCTTCCGAAACCCTTGACTAAACTCATAGACTTGCTCCTCTGATTGAGTTGCTGACTCACACCTATATACATACCTTTCTACACTCTTTCGACTCTACCCATAACCTAAATCAGGGACTCAAACCTGTAGCTCTGATACCAACTGTGACGGCCTCAACCCCGGGGTCAGGAGTTGACGTCACCAACAACAATACTAACAATCATAATTCAGGCCAACTCAATAATAATACATAACTACGACCCCTTTACCAAGACCTTTTCCAGGTTTAAGTATGACTTAGGGTACTCAACTAATACAACCCAAATTACCTTACACAATCCTGACCACTAATTTAATGCAGCAACTCAATAGATCTCATCTGGTCTGAACACAACTACCTCAGAGGAGCTTGACACGAATGGAGCCGGAACTCTGCCCTGACTACCGCGCAAGAATCTCCTAGGCATCTGCAATACATATAAAATATTCTACAAGGGTGAGCAATTGCTTGCTCAACAGCACCACTATATGAATAACAAGTAAAACAGTTTAAAGTAAAGCAGTTATAGGAACATAATTCATAACTCGTTAGAAACATGTAAAACAGGTATAAACTGGATATCAAAACTAGCATGCTCTGTAAAATAACAACATCAGTAATCGTGTGCTGTGCATAAATACCAGAGTTCAATTTTAGCATGCTATTTTCATTTTCAAGCCTTCCGTTCCATTACAGGAACCATAAAACCATTTGTTCCATTACTGGAATCACAAATTCATCTGTCCCGTTACGGGGACCATAAAAATTGTAATCAGATATGTATTGGATGTTATCCAGGGATGGCTGATCAGGCCTCCACACAAATTATCTAGGATAGTTGGCCGGGCTATCACACAAAATGTCTAGGAAAGCTGATCGGGCTTTCACACAAAATCACCAGATCCGCAGAGACTAGCTAGGTCTCTGATTATCTATGCTAAACTAATCGGTTATGTAATGCGCGCAACTGAATTAGCCACTTACGCAACGTTATCCAATATCTGATTCGTTTTATCCAGTTTCAAAATCACTTTTACCTATCTCTTGTTAAAATCAATTCTATCACAACACACTATTCAAAACCTCTTTTCCATTTTTAATCACACTTTAGAGATAAGTATTTTCAGAAGTTACTTTTCCCCAAAAACACATATTTAACAACATTTTCAAACACAGGGGATACGTAACTTAAACATTTCTGTTCCATTACGAGATTAAAACATTTAGTTATTCACATATACTGAACCATAAAAGAATGGTCAGGGGTACTTGCCTTGCAGAGCTTTACGACTATCTCTGATTGACCTTGAACTAACTTGGACACTCGGTTTTATCGCCTTACTATCAGACTATCCTGGATCCGACTTCAACGCCCAGGTCCTTTGCTTAGGAACCTCGCTGCGCTTGTCGACTGATCACTAGATTATCTTTAGTTCGATATCACTTCTTGAGTCCTTTGACTAATACCTACAGAGCCGAAATACCGTACGTTAGACGTCTAGGTATGCTTGAAATATCCTCGATACCAATTCTACCCAACGATAATGATTCCTGACTCGTAATTATATATATTATAATAGCACACACAACAATTAGGATTCACGTTCTCGAAAATCGGTTCGGTGCTCGTTTTCAAAAAATACGTATATTCGTCGTTTATGAAATTAGGGTTATTGGTTTTGGCAAAATATTTCATCACAACATACAATCAGATTTTGTATAAAGCATATATATATGTTTATATATACTCATTCGACAGCCAATAATTACTGGATACGCTCCCGTATTTCCCTAGTTCGATTCTTTAGAAATCGGGCAGCACCTCCTTTAATTATCGGACTAACCCGTCGAATAATTCGACGTCAAACCAATTCTCAACAACTATAACGACAACCCAATCACAATCCAATTGCACAAATCCCAATCACCAATTCATACCAGTAATATCATTCGAAATTCATAAATTCTATATTTACTAATTATTATTCGTATTTTTATATTTTTAATTTGTAGGACTCAGAACAACGTCATCCCTGTCCACCGTCCGCTCGTAAAAATTCATCGCGGACGGCGTCAAAATTTATTGGTGCCCGAAAAGGTTCAGGTGTCCGAATAAATTTCACCGATTAACCAAAAATTTTCCCGTATGATTAAATATTATCACGAATATTACTCAATATTATCCCTGCAGGAAATAAAAAAAATCAGTCAAATATAACTAGCAAAACGCGTGTGTAACACGCGCTAACCGGAAAGAAGCCACACAATAGAAAAACAGAACAGAGCAAATCGGAAAAACAGGTCGGGACAATAACAAGCCGGAAAATAAACCGGACAACCAAAGAAATCAGGCAGCCATCGACAAAACTAAAAACACGGAACAGCAACTCAGCCACATCCCAACTGAAATCGCACCCCCACGCACACATATTTATGTATCTATGTTTCTGACATACCAAGAAACGAACACAAGCGGCTGCAGGACGAAACGAAACAGAGGGCGACACAATCGCCGGAAAATTGAACACTGGCGGCACCGGAATAGGGGAGAAGCACAGGGGAAAGAAGGAAGGAGGAGGGGAAGAGATTCAGAAATCGAGAGTAACGGAGTGCGAGAGATGGAGAGCTGCGAGAGAGAGATAGATTAGGAGGTCGAGAGAGACAGTTAGGAGAGAAGAAGAAGACTGATGAGGGATGAGGATAAGAATAAATGTAATTATCTACTTGCTGCTTATCTGTTTTAATCACCTCGGTAATCTGAACACGCACCGCAATTATCAATTTAACGAATATTTTGCGACCAAAAATTTACCCGAATAGCTTCAAAATTCTTGAAATAATTTGAAACTGATAATATAAAATTCTCGTAATTTATAAAACAATTTCTAAAACGCAATTTATACCCGCTCTTCTCAAATAAACGAATCAACGCTCGGGAGAAAATAATCTCAAAAATTTCCAAAATAATTTTAAAATTCCCGGAATATTCCCAACTTAAATAAATATGAGTTTCCTAATTTTTAAGGAATCCGGGGATTAAATACAGAATTTACAAATAAATGCAATCATAAAATCATACAGGGTTAAATAATTGATGAAATATTGATTTATGAATTTTATAAAATCCCAAAAATAATTATTGAGATTATAAAGTCATAAAAATAATTTCAGAGACAATTCACGTATTTACACAAATAAACTTATATTAAATCCACTTTTAAAAGTAAGAACAAGTCAATACAAGTCCATAATTAATTATACGAACCTCCCTAGACGCCATAATTTACACACATAGATAAAAGTAAAATAACACATAGCTGACAGAAGCTATACACATATATTATTCATTTAATAATTCTATAATTACACTTTAATTAAATATAAAAATATACGAGTCGTTATAATGACACATTACATGCCTCTAGTTTAATCTATAATATTTGGTTAAAGGGATTATATTACATTGTACATTATTCACGAAATATTTAATCGATCACCGATTCAATTATTATTACTTGGGGTAGAAATGATGAATTACAAGATGCCGCTCATTGTTTACGATTTTAAATTAGATTTAAAATTCATTGCCAGTGTAATAATAACCTATAGGGTTACACACTAAGAGTGCTTGAAGGATTATTTAATTTAAATTGGATTTAAATTATATTAAAGTAATTCGAATTATTTATAATATTACTTAAGTATGACTTAATTAATTAGATAAATATTTATATTCGAATTTACTAATATTAATTATGAAATTCATTTGTTAAATAATTAAGTGTGACTTAATTATTATTATACAAATAGGAATTTCGAATTAATAATAACTCCTAATTAGTTAAGAGTTATAATTCTTATTATACTCTCTATATAATATCTCTTGTGTGGCTATTTTTTATGCAAGTCTTTTACTAAAACCCTAGCCACCAAGAAAGAAGATGGAGAGAGTAAGAAAAAATGAGTTTGTGCTAGTACACATCCAATCCTTGAGATCAAGTATTCGTGTGGATACCGATAGAGCGTAGATCGCGAGAGCGGGATGCGTGGTGATTGAACAATATTTTGATCTCCATTATTCAACCAATTTGTAAAGATTCTTAAGGTAAACAATCTGATCTACGAATTAAATATCTTTTTTCGCATGGATCCTGCGGTGGGTTTCAAAAATTTTGGTTTTTCACGATTTCAATTACTGTTTCCGTTGCGTTTATGTGTTGATAAAGGTCCTCTATCCCTCTGATTAAATAATCCTGTAATCTCACGACACTGGGATCTCCAATAATGCACCTCCTCCCTCATATCACTATACTCATGATAAGGCACAGTGTGTGGCCTCTAACCTGTCCAACTGACTCCTGAGACGGAACTCTATGTATCCCAGCAACATCCTGTTGTGGCAATCCCAACTGTAAACCTATATCGTGCTCTCCCCTCCTCTCAATGGAGCCATCTGAAATATATCTGGAGCTAGAGCATACACAGGTAAAGGAAGTGGAGCTGCAACTGGGGGAAGCTCTGGCTCTATCTCAGGTATAAACTAGTACTCCAGAGGTAATGGGGGTGGTAACAATGGCTCGAAAAACTCCAGGGGATCAAACATCTCTATATGATCCGGTAACTGCTCTGGTGCTGGTACTGGCTCCTGGGGTATCTATGTCAGTGGTATCTGTACTGGGGCCTCTACTGATACTGGTGGGACTACCGGAGCTACTGGTCCTGTCACTGTCCTCTCGGATGATGATGACTCCATCTGATAATATAGCCAAAACACAAGACAATAGAAGGTCACTTAGCATTCCCAGAACTTATAAATTCGTAATATTGAAAGCTATCTAAATCCTAACAATCCTATTCCTATCTTATGTGATCTTCCTATCTTATCTTAATCATAATGTTCTTGTTTCAGGGACCAAAACCTACAGCTCTGATGCCAAACTGTAACGCCCTCCAAATCGGGGGTCTAGATCTGGGAGTTACTTGCTAATACCCAATATAACACAAACCTGTATAACAATTATGCAAACATATATCTAACCCATTTACATCTATCCAGGATCTTTCTAGGTTGAGTTATGAGAACAAGAACAACACACTATCTTCATTACAAACCCAAATATAACATCTTATAGAACTCTGATTATTACAAACCGTTATCTAACAAGTTTTTAAATTACATTCATTTTATTTAAACACACACCACATCTATCTACACTACACCTGCTCAGGTGGCTCAAAGTTTTCCTCTTTTATCGGGATCAACACCTTTGGTGCTGGAGGGTCCAGCATCTTGACACACTTCTTTACCACGCAAATCCGAATATATTTTATTCTCTTTCTTGAATGAAAAAGACAAAGTGAATAACAACAAAAGGGGTGAGCCATAATATGCTCAACAAGTCCATAATATAGAAACAGTATAATAAAAAACTAAATTAATCGGTAATCTGGCTGTATCTTTGAAGATATAACCCTGTAAGGAAATAATGAAGGCCACTATCGGCGATAATCAATAAACTAGACTGGACACAAGTTCGCACCTATATCCTGCTGATCAGTCAGGATACAGTGCAGATCTATACCTCTATTTATAGATCCATTCGGGTACCCAGTCTCTACGGCCCAAAAGATGGATCCGGTTAATTCCCGGTCCATAGTATCAAGTGTATACATGATCCTCATCATCACTATCCAGTCCACATATGAGCAACCAGAACAATCAGTATGCTTTGATGTATCCCAACATCAGAATATATCAAGATAAATGTAATGTGTGATCTATTGGAATATTTTTAGAATATTCAGTGTATAAAGAAAATCAGGAATTGAAATGAAATAAATAAACAAAAGAACAATAATTATGTATCAGTGTATGCGAATGGGAATTATCAGTATTTAACTGAATTGAGAATCTGAATAAAAGAAAGCAATTTACAATTCTGGATTTAGAATAGGGGAAAAACTTGTCTATTACGCGATTTACCGCAAATATATCACAGTTCTCTAACACTAGCCTTGTCCTCTTTGTTGGCTTCATCTCTATCAAAGAAAGATACTCATTTAGTCAACTTGTATCTTAATCGCGTCTCAAACCAACTTCACGCAACCCTTATCATCTACCCATATGTTGGATTTTTAATCGCAGCGGGGGCATGGCAAAACACTTTTACACATACAAAATCCAAATAAAAGCATATAAATCGAGGTAAAAATTCGAGGGGATCGAATCTAACCTTTAAAATAATTCGGAGACAACGATCAGAGATCCTTAGCAGTTGCTCCTCAAGTGTGAAGCACTCCACCGGTATCCACCAAGAAAACGATGTTAAGGAGGAGGAAGGAGGTGGAGAGAATTGGGTTTTCCAAACTTTTTGGGTTTTGGGGTTCTTAGGTTCAAATAAAAATAGGGTCTATAATAGTGTATTTATAGGTAAAATTTTCAGCTGAAATTTTCCCATAAATATTATTATTATCCCATTTATTATTCTCATTAATAATTAAAACACTTTTTAATTATTAATCCTTTTTCTAAACACTTTAGAAATAATTCTCTCTCTTGATTTAATTTCCAAAAATTAAATCCTTAATTAATATTATTAAGAACTTTTCTTAATTAATTTATAATCAATTAAATCTCATTTAATCAATTATTAAATCTGCCAATTAATTATTTATTTCACAAATAAATAATTATTAGCCATTATTAATTAATTCCTCCACCATTAAATCATTCTCTTTTTATGGTGTGACCCTGTAGGTTCAATATTAAGCCGATAGTAGAAATAAATAATAATAAAACTATTTTATCATTATTTATATAAATTCTCTAATTTATTAAATATGATTAATTAATTAATCACATTTATTCTACATCGTGAGGGATACATCTCAGCATATCGCGACTATCCGGATAATATGAATTCACTGCTTAAAATACCAAGAACCTATTCAGTGAATAGTTACCGTACAATAAACTCCTTCTACCCTACAATGTCCCGATTAAATACAAGGCATGGATCTCGTGTCAAGCCTATCTAATTCAATCACTTGCTTACCATTTACTATGCTTAGTTCTATGTAAATTAGAAACTCCTTTCTAATTTCATTCACTCTGGCCAGAGATTCCTGAACTAGCATAAGTGGATCAGCCTTGAACATTCGCTTCCTTCACTGGAAGGGGTAGATCCTATATTGATCATACACTATCTTCGTGTACAAATTCCTATACCCAGTAGAGCCCTACTAATTATTCCTGGAGACTAAGAACTAAACCAAAGCATAGTTCAGTGTACATAAGATGACTATAATGACCTCAAGTCTAAGGATACTTGTACAACTATCACTATGTGAACAACTGCTGACACGTGAGTGAACTCCATCAGTTGTTCAGCTGTGCGAGTCATGTTCAGTGAACTTATTCCATAATAAGCACCTACATACTAGCTATAGTGTCACCACACAAATGTCTATGAGAACAGACATCCTTCATAATGAAGCAAACATAGTATGTACCGATCTTTGCGGATTATTAATTACCAGTTAGTAATCCTATGATCAGGAACTATTTAAGTTTAGAGTTATCATCTTTTTAGGTCTCACTATTATGATCTCATCATAATCCATAAAAAGCTTTACTCTAAACTATGGTATATCTTATTTAAACACTTAAATAGATAGAGCCCGTAATAAAAACAAAACAATTCTTTTATTAAAATCAATGAAATCAAAACAGATTACATAAAAGTTATTCCTAAATCCTCATACATGATTGGACTTAGGACATATTCCTTTCAATCTCCCACTTGTACTAAAGCCAATCACTCTGGTATCTAATACCCATCTTGTCTTTATGACGATCAAAGTGACTTTCATAAAGTAGCTTTGTGAGTGGGTCTGCTATGTTGTTATGTGTGTCAACTCTATTTCAATACAATACAAGAAATGTTACCGCGCTCCCACTAACCCTTTTGTAGACGCATGGTTCATCTACATTTTTTGATAAAATCAAACTCTTTGATTGTCTCATCAAAACGAATGTTCCATCTTTCGAGAAGCTTGCTTTAAACCACATATGTTTCGCAGTAGCTTACACACTAGATTTTCATTTCCCTTGGAAAGAAAACCATCTGGCTATATGCCAGATCTCATAGTCGTAGTAAGCAGCAATCGCAAGCAAAATCCGAACTAATTTTAACAGGGCTACAGGTAAAAGGTTTCATCAAAGTCAATCCATTGCCTTTGTTTGAATCCTTTTTGCCACAAGCCTGGCCTTAAAGGTCTCCACCTGGCCATCTACTCTAATCATTCTTTTATATCCCGTATACATAGATTCCATTCCGGATTTCATGGCACTATGCCATTTTTCTGAGTCAACACTACTCATAGCCTCATTATAGGTCACAGGGTCGTCATCATCAATGATCGACAACTCATTGTCATTCTCAATGACAAGGCCATATTACCTCTCAGGTTGGCGAGACACTCTCCCTGATCTATGAATGGGCTGTTCCACAAAAGGTTGTTCAGTCAGAACAGGTGTTTCTACTTGATCTGTAGTAGTTTGTACTTCTTGAACTTCATCAAGTTCAATTTTGCTCCCACTGTTTCCTTCAAGGATAAACTCCTTTTCCAAGAAGGTAGCATGTCTGGAGACAAACACCCGATGATCGGTGTAAAAGTAATACCCTAAAGTCTCTTTAGGATATCCCACAAAACTACATTTTACGGATCGATATTCGAGCTTATCTGGGTCAACTTACTTGACATAAGCTGGACATCCCCAAATCTTAACGTGTTTAAGACTCGGTTTCCTTTCTTTCCATATCTCATACGAAGTTTGAGGAACAGATTTGGAAGGCACCTTATTCAGTAAATATGCTGAGGTTTCCAATACATAACCCCATTGGAATACTGGAAGATTTGCATAGCTCATCATGGACCGAACTATGTCTAACAAAGTTCGATTTCTCCTTTCAGATACCAATCTGGAGGAGTCCACTGGGAGACTATACCATTTACTTTGAGATAATCTAGAAACACTCCATTAAAGTATTCACCACCTCGATCTAATCGAAGAATTATAATACTCTGTTTGGTTTGTTTCTCCACTTCATACTTATACTCTTTGAACTTTTCAAAGGCTTCAGACTTGTGTTTCATCAAACACATATCCGAATCTAGATCTATCATCTATGAAAGTAATGAAGTTTGAAAATCCACCCATGGCTTGCTTAGACATTGGTCCACATACATCTGTGTGTACCATTCCTAGCAAATTTGCAGTCCTCTCTCCATGTCTACTTAATGGAGACTGCAGTGCCACTATGAAGTGAGATTTTCATCATCCCTTTTCTTTTATTAGTTTGTTCAATCTGAAGTAAATTATGTCACATTTATACAGACCATTATTTAAATTACCACGTCCATAAATAATATTATCTCTAAGAATAGAACATTCATTATTCTCAATAATAAATGAAAATCCAGCCAAGTCTAACATGGGAATAATATTCCTCACAATCGAGGGAACAAAATAACAATTATTTAAAACAATAGTCTTGCCCGTAGGCATATGTAAATGAAATGATTCTACATCTTCAGCAGTAACTCTTGCTCCATTTCCATCAGTAGAATCACCTCCTCTTCCTCAAGAGTCCTACTTCTCCTTGGTCCCTGCAATAAATTGCAGATTTGAGAACCACAGGCGGTATCTAATACCCAAGTAGAAATTTGATTTAATGACATATTCACTTCTATCATGAACATACCTGAATCAGAAGCAGTAGTCTCACTACCCTTCTTCTTCTTCAATTCTGCAAGGTAAACCTTGCACTTCCTCTTCCAGTGCCCCACCTTGTTACAGTGAAAGCAAACAACTTTGCTCTTGGGGTCTTCAGCTTTTGGTGGAACCGGCTTTTCTTCACCTACTTTCTTCTTCTTGGAAGAGTTCCTCTTCCTTTTCTTAGGATTGGAACCTTCACCAATTAGAAGAACAAAACTCTTCTTAGGGGGAAAATTCAATTCCGCAGTCTTCAACATGTTGTGGAGTTCAGGCAGGCTGACATCCAACTTATTCATGTGAAAGTTCACAACAAACTGCGAGAACGAACTCAGAAGCGATTGCAAGACCAAGTCTTGGCTCAGCTCCCCATCTATGGCAAAACCAAGTTGTCCAAGACGTCCAATCAAATTGATCATCTTAAGTACATGGTCATTCATAGATGATCCCTCAGACATCCTACAACCGAACAGCTCCTTCGATATCTCATATCGAGCTGTCCTCCCCGCCATATCATACAACTCTTGTAGATACATGAGGATAGTGTGAGCATCCATATGCTCATGTTGCTTCTGTAGCTCAATGTTCATGGAAACTAGCATGATGTATTGAGCAACATTTGCATCATCTATCCAATTACGATACACAACATGTTCATCATTATGTGCATCACTAGCAGGTTCAGTAGGCTTAGGTGAGTCAATCACGTATTCCAGCTTCTTAATCCTGAGAACAATTCTCAAGTTTCGAAGCCAGTCAGCATAATTAGGACCAGTCAATTTGTGAGCATCCAGTATGCTCCTGAGTGATAGTGCAGAAGACATAACGTACAAAGTAAATCTGTAAATGATAAACACATAACAACACTTAGCACATATTCGATTTCATTTTAAAACACTACATGAATCGGGTCTTTATTCATAAGTGGCTCCCACTAGTTTACCTAATTTATTCAACCCCTTACGTGAAAAATTAAGCATTCATAATGCTAGTGGGAATAGGGATCCTACATTCCATTACACAACCCCGGCTGTAGCACGAACCGCCATGCAATGTTCAATAGGCAAACAACTCTTGTCAATTACATCTCATGTTATTCCCTAATCAAACTTTAGCCTCTTGAATAATTGAGTCTCGGCTGTAGCACGACAAACTCAATATACTAAGTCAAATCTAACCCAACATTCCGTACAGTTGAATCAGTCCCCAAAGGCCCACGGCTGTAGCACGTACCGACCCTTAGATTCTTATTCAATATACACATCTCTATGTAATAGACAAGTATTTCTTATTTCGAAATCAAAGCCCTCGGCTGTAGCACGAACCGACAATGATTCAAAAATAAGAACTACTTTCTATCATATTGGAAGGCTATGACCGACACAAGCCCGTTGTATCATTGGCCAATTACTACTTGATATTATTTAATTTTAGAGGGATTATATTACGTTACAATCATAATCATATTATAAAGAGATTCTTCCTTTTAAATTAAATATTTCAAATCAATAATCAATAATCAGATGATTCCTAGATCGGGTGGAGCATTGTCAAGAGGCATCACTTAATAACCCTTTCTTACAGATAGAAATCCGTTGTTGACAGAATCATCCTTTCTCTCATATCGAAAATTCATATTCAATTGCGTGTTTCATAAACACAAGAATCTCATGATTGTATTCATAATTTTGTTATTAAGGTTATGAAACAATTTCACTATACTAGGTTGTCTAACAAACGCCTTATGTTCATTCAAGTTCACATAAATCTATCATCGCATGATAAACTAAGCATATATCACATATATAAACATGAATAAACATCAAGGTAGGCATGTTACATCCTCTAGCACATTAGTCTAAGCATTATACATCTCTATGTATCACATGAAGCATTTAAAAGCAATTAAAACAGTCAAAAACAGCTTTGAAACACTTCATGGAAATATAAACAGTTCAAAACTTTTATATAAACTAAAATTGATCACTCCATTAGATCCGTCTCAGAAAAACGAATCCAACGGTATATTGCACGCCTAAAACGGAGTTACGAAACTCCCAGAAAATCAATTTTAATGTAAACAGTCGGGCTGTAACGCATTACAGGAACGCGTTACAATCCCTGTAACGCATTCCGGTGATGCGTTACAACCATTTTAACCAATTAAAAGGTGTAACGCATTCCGTGAATGCGCCACAGGTGTGTAACGCATTCCCGGAATGCGTTACACCCTTTTTTTTTTCTTTCTCAGCAGCCGCTTTTTCTCTCGGTTGTCGTGCCACCGTACTGACATTCACCTGTCTTTTCCCCGTGCAATCACAGACATCATGCAGATGTAGTACACATATATATACATACTTACAAACAATTTATATATATATATATGATTTATTTAACTACGAATTTAATTGTAAGAACTTCAAAAATTTATAATAAAAAAACTATACATCCTAAAATTATGAAAAAAATACCCAGACGATCTACAACACTTGTAGAACCCAGATCAACACTCAAAATTATTCTGAGAAACAATTTCTCATCAGACAAAATTAATCCATGATATAACTTGTTAAATTCATAATTAATTCATACAAGCATATAAAATTCTGAAATTTTTAATCGCAGTGGGGGCATGGCAAAATACTTTTACACATACAAAATCCAAATAAAAGCATATAAATCGAGGTAAAAATTCGAGGGGATCGAATCTAACCTTTAAAATAATTCGGAGACAACGATCAGAGATCCTTAGCAGTTGCTCCTCAAGTGTGAAGCACTCCACCGGTATCCACCAAGAAAACGATGTTAAGGAGGAGGAAGGAGGTGGAGAGAATTGGGTTTTCCAAACTTTTTGGGTTTTGGGGTTCTTAGGTTCAAATAAAAATAGGGTCTATAATAGTGTATTTATAGGCAAAATTTTCAGCTGAAATTTTCCCATAAATATTATTATTATTATCCCATTTATTATTCTCATTAATAATTAAAATACTTTTTAATTATTAATCCTTTTTCTAAACACTTTAGAAATAATTCTCTCTCTTGATTTAATTTCCAAAAATTAAATCCTTAATTAATATTATTAAGAACTTTTCTTAATTAATTTATAATCAATTAAATCTCATTTAATCAATTATTAAATTTTCCAATTAATTATTTATTTCACAAATAAATAATTATTAGCCATTATTAATTAATTCCTCCACCATTAAATCATTCTCTTTTTATGGTGTGACCCTGTAGGTTCAATATTAAGCCGGTAGTAGAAATAAATAATAATAAAACTATTTTATCATTATTTATATAAATTCTCTAATTTATTAAATATGATTAATTAATTAATCACATTTATTCTACATCGTGAGGGATACTTCTCAGCATATCGCGACTATCCGGATAATATGAATTCACTGCTTAGAATACCAAGAACCTATTCAGTGAATAGCTACCGTACAATAAACTCCTTCTACCCTACAATGTCCCGATTAAATACAAGGCATGGATCTCGTGTCAAGCCTATCTAATTCAATCACTTGCTTACCATTTACTATGCTTAGTTCTATGCAAATTAGAAACTCCTTTCTAATTTCATTCACTCTGGCCAGAGATTCCTGAACTAGCATAAGTAGATCAGCCTTGAACATTCGCTTCCTTCACTGGAAGGGGTAGATCCTATATTGATCATACACTATCTTCGTGTACAAATTCCTATACCCAGTAGAGCCCTAATAATTATCCCTGGAGACTAAGAACTAAACCAAAGCATAGTTCAGTGTACACAAGATGACTATGATGACCTCAAGTCTAAGGATACTTGTACAACTATCACTATGTGAACAACTGCTGACACGTGAGTTAGCTCCATTAGTTGTTCAGCTGTGCGAGTCATGTTCAGTGAACTTATTCCATAATAAGCACCTACATACTAGCTATAGTGTCACCACATAAATGTCTATGAGAACAGACATCCTTCATAATGAAGCAAGCATAGTATGTACCGATCTTTGTGGATTATTAATTACCAGTTACTAATCCTATGACCAGGAACTATTTAAGTTTAGAGTTATCATCTTTTTAGGTCTCACTATTATGATCTCATTATAATCCATAAAAAGCTTTACTCTAAACTATGGTATATCTTATTTAAACACTTAAATAGATAGAGCCCGTAATAAAAATAAAACAAGTCTTTTATTAAAATCAATGAAATCAAAACAGATTACATAAAAGTTATTCCTAAATCCTCATACATGATTGGACTTAGGACATATTCCTTTCACCATACGCTTATAATTGACTCGTATAATAATTACTAACAATTAGGACTCGATTAACCACATAATTCACATAGCACATAAGTGACATAGTCATTCTAGGTTTAAAAATATTTTTAGAATCGAAATCGGATCAATATTCGCACTATCGGACAATTTCTGGCTCGTTTCCTAATTTTCGAAATTTATTGGACTCGTCTCTATAATTAATAGGGTTTATAAATAAATATTGAAAGCCGACCCATTTCCAAAAGAAATTAAGATTTGAAACTATTTTTTAATGTAAACAGATCATTTTTCTGAGTCCAAGGGTTGTCGTTTCGTTTAAATCGGATAAACGGTTCAATTATTATTAGATAAATAGGGATAAATCAACTTATTATTCAAAATAATCAATTATTCAAAATAACTGAACCTCAAATTTATTTTTAAATAATTATTTAGGAAAAATCAGAATTAAAAATGATTTTTCCATAATTTTTGGTATTAAAATGAATTTATAATGAATTATTGAAAATAAATAAATTAATTATTAAAATAATTTTTCATTTTTAAATAATTATTAAATAATAAATAATTAATAAATAATTAATGTCAAATTTTTATAAAATATTTCAGATTTATTTATAAAATAAATCAATTAATTAAATTAAATAATTAATCAATTTATTTAAATAAATAAAATTGATTTTATAATTTATAAAAATAAAAATAAAAAAAATATCTGAAACAGTTGCCAGAAAATGGGTTTCGGTCAGCATGGATCAAAACCGGGTCAAACATGGGTCAAAAACCGGGTCACCAAGAACATATTCGGGTCCTGAAGAAGCCAGATTCCGACGACAATCCGGCCACCGGAATCTTTTCCGGCCTACCCTGTTCTGGCCAAATAAGGTACCATTCAAACTGTTTTTGACTGTAATCCATTCCAAATCAATTTGCCATTCTGATTCAGGCTACAACTCACCGTAATAACCCCTAACTCGTGTTCTCTGATCAAATCAAACTCAACTCCGGCCAAAACATCGATTTGGCATGTTAGGTCACACAATACTATAGAAGGGGGTTGAATATACTGTTTATACAATCAAATTGATTTCGAACACAAGTATGTCACAGTAATCAAGTATATTCAATATAATAGACTCTGTTACAATAAAACAGTTGTTCTCTCTCAGTGATGAACAATATCACTAAGAGCTGCTAGGTTACAATGTATAATCTTTCTCGTGAATGATAACACATATAATGTAAACCCTAAGCTGTGTTTATATAGTACACAGTTACAAGATATTATCTAATTGATATGGGATATAATTCTGTCTCCTAAAATATATCAATCAGATATTATCTTCTACAAGTCTTCTAATTGTCCAACTCTTCATGCATATCTTCTATTGTTTTAGTCAGGATCCTTTCCTGTAAATCAGCTGCATTCCTAATCTGAAGTATCCGCACTTAAGTCCTGATATAAATCCTGACAGCCTTAAGTTCTGATATAAGTTCTGACTTCAGTAAGTTCTAATTTCCAGTAAGTCTTGATATTAAGTTCTGAAACTAAACAAAACAGATTAGACATGACATCACAAATATATCTAACAACCTCCCCAAACTTGTAAATTATGAAAAATATACAAGTTAATAGATTTGATGATGTCAAAAACATTTAAGTACAAATGCAATGAGAGTTTATTTAGACAACTAACTATAACTTACAGTCCTTGTAGCTTTTACCAATCTTACTGAGTCAATCTGAATCCAAAGTGATTCTTGACAAAGTTTGATATCAGCTTCTCTTCTGCATTCTCAGGACTTGAGCTAATGTAGCTTTGACTTGCTTCATCTCTTCATCTTGACTTCCAATCTGGTAGATTGCAGTCCTAAGTGCTGAGATGTGATTTCTTTCCAATCCATCACCAAGTCTGATTACTCTTGGATGAGATGAGTCTTCATTATAGCACAGACATTTCACTTTCAGAATAACCTCAAGTTTAGCAGAATCCTTCTTCACTGGAATTTCACTTCCATCATCTTCAACTATATTTGGATTGAATTCTGTAATCCTTGATCCAGAGATTCTGGCTTTATCTCTTATGGTCTTCATGATGAAATTCGACCATCTCCTGGTAATCTCAGACTTTATCTCCAAAAGATAATGAAAGAATTGAAGTTCTTTCAGATATTTGTTCAGCACATCTGATTCTAACATTTTGTATGTTCTTCCATCTTCAAGAAACAGAATCAGCTTTTCTTTGACATTACTTTTATCATGACCATCCAGTACCACTTGAACAGATATAACCTTGTCAAGGTGTTTCTGTGTAACTTCTTCAAGAGGTTTGTCAGTCAATAAGAATGGATCTCTAGTAAGTACTTCAACTCCTGTCTTGATCTTGGCTTCTTCAGAACCTAATCCAGCTCTGTCTCTTGCTTCTCTGGCTTTCAATCTAACAGTCATGAAATCTAATAACAGTTGACTTTTCTTAGGATTTGATGGATTAACATTCTTCCATAGGAGTTTTCTCTTATCAGTAACTGTCAATTTGTTCAAATCAACTTGAGCACTGTTAGAGGTTGATGTCTTGATGACTTGATCAGAATTTTCTTCTGTAGCTTGCTATTCTTCACTCTGAACAACTTGAGCTATGTCAGAGGTTGTCTTAGATTCTTTAGATATCTTCCTTCTTTTAAGAGTTTCAACAGTTTCATCTTCAGCAGCTTTATCATCAAAAACTTGAACCATTTTGCACACTGGTTTCATCAGGATTTGAGGAATCTTCATCTCCTGTGTCTTTTTTGGTTCATCAATCTTTCCTTTCTCTTTTGCCTTGGGATCAATTTCGACTTGTGATCTTGTCTTGGGCTTTGAAGCCTCAGAGCTTTCCTTGATCACAATGCCTTTTGCCTTATGACTTGGAGGTTTCTTAGCATTAGAAGCTTTAGACTTGAGATTTGTCTTCTCAGCTGCAAATCTAGCTTCTTCCTCCTTTAAAGCCTCTAAATCCATTCCAGGATTTTGCTTGAGAAATAGTCTTCTAGCAATTTCTTCATCAAGTGTCTGAATCTTAGGATCTTTATAATAGACTGTAGTATCCCTTCCCTTAAGCTTCATAGTTTGCAAAAACTTCTGAGAGTCTTTACTTCCTCCTTGAATGAGAATATCAGAACTTGATATCAGACTTTGATCATCAGAACTTGCTTTCATAGTTTGAGCATCTATAGCTTCAGAACTTGTCTTCTTCTGTGTAGAAGATTTTCTAGAATTAGAAATTAGTTTCCTTGAAGAAACTTTGCTGCTTTTCCCTTGACCTTGACCCTTGCTAGGGTTTCCCTGGTTATCTCCTTTATTATCCTTCTTCAGTACTTGACTAGTTGAGATTTTGGACTTCAGTACGTTCTCCCCCTTTTTGGCATCATCTGGTAGTAGTAGAGAGTGAAGAAGTTCTACTGAAGATTGAATTTCATTCAGTTGAGTCTGTTGAGAGGCTTGATTTTGCAGGACCTCAGTCAGTTGGGCCTGTTGCTTTTCTTGAACCTTCTCAATAGCCTCTACTTTCTCATGAATAGGTTTGATAAACCTTTTCTTGTCTAACTTGAGCATCAGGTCCAGCTTATCAGCATTTTCCCTTAGTTTATCAACCTTGGCATGAGTAATGGAGTGTTGACCTTGAAGACTCTTAGTACTGAGAGCTGTGACTTTAAGTTGAGCTTTAAAGTCAGAATTTGTCAACAGTTCATCAGCTTTTGCAATATGATCTGACAGAACTTTTGAGCTTGGAATGAAATCAGATTCATTCCAGTTCTTGGTACACTCAACTCCTCTGTGAGTTTCTTCCCATGGAACGAGAGCATCTTGTTCAACAAACTTTTTAAGTAATGCCTCCTTTACGAGTATTTGAGCTGGAGTGTTAACTGGAGCTGACTCTCCAGAACTTGCAAAAAACTCATCATCTTCTGATAACACAAGTGTGTGTGTGTGGCTGTAGGAGATTTCGGTACAACTTCATCTATTTCCACATCCAGAATTGGAGTAGTTGGTATGTCAGCTTTTAATGGAAAAATAGGTGGAGTTGTCACTTGTCCTTGTGGTGCTTCCAAAAACAGGACAGATGGAATGTGCAGCTTGTGAATATCAATTTCAGGACTTAATCCTGAATCTTCAACTGGAACATTTTCTTTGATAGGAGAGACAGGAGGTGTGATCACTGTATCTGAAACAGTGTCTTTAGCTTGAGGTGGAGGTGGCAAAGATTCAATCACTATTGGTCCTGATGAGATCAGAGATTCCTAATCCTCTTTCTCAGCTTCTTGAGCATCCTCAGATTGAGGTTGTGCCATATGCCTTCCAGCTCTCATTTTCTTTGATTTTCTAGATGATGAAAGAGTTGCTTGAGCAGTATCAGAACTTGAAGTTCTTTTCCTCTTTAAGATTCCAGAACCCTCAGCTTCATTTTCCTTCTGAGAAGTTACCTTTTCAGCTTCTACTGTCACAGGTTCTGATGCATGAACCTGGACTTTCTCCTCTTCATCTGATTCATCCCTAAGAATCGTCCTTCTTCTCCTTGGTGGAGATTTATGAATAGATTTTGCTCTTGAAGGTTTGGTTCTAGATGTTGTAGTAGATGGTTGGGGTTGAGAAGATTGTGCAGGTTGGAAATAAGTTCTGATGGTAGGCTGTGGTTGAGGTTGAGAAGATTGAGCTGGTTGAGTATTGGTAGTAGGTGCTGATGGAGGTTGAGAGGGTGCTACATCAGGATATATGGTACTGTATGTGAGAGGATCAAAATTTACTAAGAACTGTTTTACTGATTGAGGAATTTGGAGGGGTCTTAGTATAGTCTTCTTATTATCAGTAGATAATAAGTCTGTGAAGGCCCTTTTATCAAGTTTAAAGGGTTGAATTGTCTCACTATAGTTTTGAGGCTTATCAAGACAACAAAAACTGTAAATTAATTGACAAAATCTAGCAAAGTACATAGTATTTGGGTCCTCATTCATCCTATCCCCAATAAAACCAAGAATAGCAGAAGCATAATCAAAGCGAGTTTGATTTAGAAGTGCATACCCTATTTGCCGACTCAGAATGGGAATTGCATCAAAGTTGGAGCATTTGTTGGAAAAAGCTCTGGTGATGCAGTCAAAGAAGCAGCTCCACTCCTTTCTGATGTATGACCTCTTCAGCTGTCCCATCTTGGACAGACTTTTCTCATAACCAAGATTGGCCATCATACCCTGTAGAAGAGGCTCCTCAATCTGAGCATTGAAAGTGTAATTTTCTGGTAAGTGCAATGCTTGTCAAACTGTTGACAATGTTACCAGATGCTCATCCTCCCCTGTTATGAAAATGATACTTAATGACCCAGCCTCACCATCATTATTATTGTTGGGGACGAACTTGGCTCCATTAAAGATGATGTCCTTGGGTGCCAATTCTGTAAGAAATTAAGTGAAAGTTGTGTGTACGTTTGGTGTTTAATAAAATGCCTGTAAGAAAAAGCTTCGAGAGAATATTAGAGAGTGAGAGAGAATAAGAGAGATTAGAAAGTAAAAATAGTAGGTAAAAGATTGTAAAATCTTTTAACTTTTTTATTTATACACCCCACGTGACAACGAATAATTTTGTAAAGCAGAACAGACTTTTTACACCTGGCAGCATGGAAACCGTCAAAAAGTAATGAGTGGGCACGGTAAACGTGCAGTAATTATTGCTCACATGCTATTACCAAAACAAACATGCAACCCATAAACCAAATGATTATCACTGTTTTTATCTCACTTAATTATTTTTTGATAAAATATAACCGTTACAGTAAATAGTAAAAATAAGCCAAGTAATTAAATAATGCCACGTAAGCATCAGAGTTTCCATCAGGATTTGCATCAGAACTTGACTATTATTAGAATTTAACGGTCAACAGAACATGGCTTCTGTACTCAAAAAGTGAATGACTGTATCCGTGATTCTTTACACAGATACTGACTGGTTTCTTCAAAGTTTAATCATCAGAAATTTCATCAGAACTTGTCCTCAGAATTTATGCAAATAATACTTAACTGTTTATCAGAAACAACTTAATCACCACAATAATTTTCATCATTCATATGGAGTGAGAGTGTGTGCATTTTGTAAATGATCAGATAAAGATTAAAGTCTGATAAACTTCAGTATATCTTAGAAATAAGGCATAACTAAGAAACGTGCTTAAAATCTGTCTTTAATTTTAAAGTCTACTATAGAATAAATTTATGCAAGAGTCCACCTCAACTGTTTGTGCTCATTTTATGCATCTTTTGACATTCTTTTTACAGTGGCTTCTCAGTGTGAATGAGTCACAACTGCTATCAGAATTTATGCTATTATCAGAGTATTTTTCCAGTAATCAGAGAATGTGAAAAGTCAACAAGAAAAATTTATTTGTTTTTCTAATGCATATAACTTAATACCAGCAATGCACTTGGGTCTTCCCTTTCACATATTTACTCTAGATCTCAAAGGAGTACCTGACTTCAATATTTCTTTTCTTTTGTTTTCTTCAGATAAGTGAGGCTTATCAAGCATGTAGTTCATCCTTAAGATTTAATGACATCAGAATTTGACAGATGAGAAACAATAATCTAGTTTGTGACTTAGTAAAAAGAAACACAAAGTAAATTTAACTAAGATCAAAATCAAAGTTTGTTTGTGTTATGGATTTCCACATAAATAACTAATTCAAACATGGGATACATAGTTTGTTAAAGACTACTAAGTCAACATCTAACAAATAATCCTCATTGGAGTGAATAGCCACAGAACACTCAAAACACTATCAGAGTATATAGAATCACATCAGATAACAATCAGTATTTAATATATTACAGTTTAAGCATAGATTAATTGGAGATAAGACTATCTGTAAACACTGATCATAAAGTCCGATGCATGAGAACGAAAACTAAACATATTTTGAGAAAGAACCTGAAACCATTC
The DNA here is from genome assembly GCF_009905375.1 of Apium graveolens. Classification (NCBI taxonomy): domain Eukaryota; kingdom Viridiplantae; phylum Streptophyta; class Magnoliopsida; order Apiales; family Apiaceae; genus Apium; species Apium graveolens. The sequence goes on from NC_133653.1 coordinate 147,193,355, forward strand.
CAAGTTCATTTACCAGTCTTGTAAAGGTAGCTTCACATAGTGGTTTTGTGAAGATATCTGCTAGTTGTTGATCTGTTGGGACAAAATACAATTCCACTGTACCTTCCATCACATGTTCCTTTATGATATGGTACTTAATACTGATGTGCTTTGTCATTGAGTGTTGAATTGGATTACCTGTCATAACAATAGCACTTTGATTATCACAATAAATGGGTATTTTTGAAAATTCTAACCTATAGTCCAGTAACTGATTCTTCATCCAAAGAATCTGCACACAACAGCTTCCTGCAGCAATATATTCTGCTTCTGCAGTTGATGTGGAAATTGATTTATGTTTCTTGCTAAACCAAGAAACCAATCTACCTCCAAGAAATTGGCAGCTACCACTAGTGCTTTTCCTTTCTATTTTGCATCCTGCAAAATCTGCATCTGAGTAATCTATTAGCTTAAACTCTTATTCCCTAGGATACCGCAATCTTAGATCAGTTGTACCCTTTAGGTACTTGAAAATTCTTTTCACAGCTATTAGATGAGGTTCTCTTGGATCAGCCTGAAATCTTGCACAAAGACAGGTAGCATACATGATATCAGGTCTACTTGCAGTTAAATAGAGTAAAGAGCCAATCATACCTCTGTATTTAGTAATATCTACTGATGCTCCAGTATCTTTATCTAACTTGGTGGCAGTGGCCATGGGAGTGGATGCAGTTGAACAATCTTGTATTCCAAATTTCTTGAGTAAATTTCTGGTGTACTTGGATTGATTTATGAAAGTACCTTCTTCATTTTTCTTGACTTGAAGTCCCAGAAAATAGCTAAGTTCTCCCATCATACTCATTTGATATCTTGACTGCATTAGCTTTGTAAACCTTTCACATAGTTTGGCATTTGTAGAACCAAAGATGATATCATCAACAGATATCTGTACCAAAAGTAAGTCATTTCCATGGTTGAGGTAGAACAGTGTTTTATCAATTGTGCCTCTATTAAATCCACTTTCCTGAAGGAATTGAGCTAAAGTCTCATACCATGCTCTTGGAGCTTTCTTAAGGCCATAAAGTGCTTTATCAGGTCTATAGACATGATTAGGAAATTTTGGATCTACAAATCCTGGAGGTTATTTAACATATATCTCTTCCTCTAATTCCCCATTGAGAAAAGCAGTTTTCACATCCATTTGAAAGACTTTAAACTTCTTGTGAGCAACATAAGCCAAAATGATTCTTATGACTTCCAATCTAGCAACTAGAGCAAATGTTTCATCATAATCAATACCCTCCTGTTGAGAGTAACCTTTAGCAACCAACCTTGCTTTGTTTCTTGTAATTATGCCATCACTGTCAGTTTTGTTTCTGAACATCCATTTTGTTCCAACAATGGATCTGTTCTTTGGTCTTGGCACTAGGGTCCAAACTTTATTTCTTTCAAATTCATTTAACTCTTCCTGCATTGCTTGCACCAAATCATCATCTTGAAGAGCTTCTTCCACTTTCTTTGGTTCAGCTTGAGATAGAAATGAATGATAGATACATTCATTTGATGTTGCTGTTCTAGTTCTGACACCTGCTTCAACATCTCCAATTATTAAGTCAGGTGTATGTGCTTTAGTCCACTTCCTTGCAGATGGAAGTTGATCTCTAGAACTGTCTCCTCCCCCATGATCCATGCTGTCTCCATCAACATTTTCTGATGCTCCCCCTGAAGTTATGCTCTCTGAAATTTCAGAATTTGAGTTGGATTCTTCAAGAATTGAAGAATCAGAGTTTCCAGAATTATCAGAGTTTGGCTCATCAGAACTTGATGAATCAGAACTTGAAGAACCATTGACAGATGCTTCTTGAGAGTCTTGAGATGTGGTATGTTCATCAGCTTGCTCCCCCTGAACAGGTGCATTTTCCCTTTGAGTAGTCACCACAGTTTGAATGACATCAGAGTTTAACCCGTCAGAACTTACATGATCAGGATTTAGGTCATCGGAATTAACGGAATCAGAATTTAAATCTTCATTTTCAAATCTCAGCTGATCATGATCATTGAAATCTTCAAGTCCAGTAATATTTTTATCATCAAAAGATACATTGATAGATTCTATGACAATCCTTGTTCTTAAATTGTAGACTTTGAAGGCTTTTGTGGAAAGTGGATATCCAACAAAAATTCCTTCATCAGCTTTTAGATCAAATTTTGACAGCTGTTCAGGATGAGTCTTAAGAAAAAAACACTTGCATCCAAATACATGAAAGTATTTCAGATTTGGCTTCTTTTTCTTCACCATCTCATATGGTGTTTTTCCATGCTTATTTATGAGTATAGCATTCTGTGTAAAACAAGCAGTCTGCACAGCTTCAGCCCAAAAGTAGGTTGGTAGCTTTGCTTCATCAAGAATAGTTCGTGCAGCTTCAATTAGAGTCCTGTTCTTTCTTTCTACAACTCAATTCTGCTGTGGAGTTCCAGGTGCAGAAAATTCCTGCTTTATTCCATGCTCTTTGCATAACTCTTCCATGATTGGATTCTTGAACTCAGTGCCATTATCACTTCTTATTATTTTAACAGAATCTTTGACCAACTTATCCCTTATGTCTTGTGCAGTTTCATTCTTCTTGTGCAAGAAATACACCCATGTATATCTTGTGAACTCATCCACTATAACCATATCATATTTCTTCTTTGCAATGGACATGACATTAACTGGACCAAATAGATCAACATGCAGTAAGTGATAAGGCTCAAGAATTGAGGATTTATTTTTGCTCTTGAATGAAGATTTTCTTTATTTTGCCTTTTGACATGAATCACAAAGGCCATCAGGAGCAAATACTGATTTTGGCAGTCCTCTCACAAGATCTCTCTTTACTAGCTCATTTATGTTGTTGAAATTTAAATGAGAGAGTCTCTTGTGCCAATTCCAGCTTTCTTCAATTGATGCTCTGCTTAACAGACAAATTGCAGAACCATCAGAATTTGTTGAAAGTTTGGCTTCATATATGTTACCAAGTCTGTAACCTTTCAGAACCACTTTGCCTGTATAATTACTTACAACTTCACAGTGTTCTTAAAAAAAACCACATGATAACCTCTGTCACAGATTTGACTCACACTTAGAAGATTGTGTTTAAGTCCTGAGATAAGAGCTACTAATTTAATTATGACATTCCCAAGATTGATATTGCCATATCCCATAGTCTTTCCCATGTTGCCATCTCCATAAGAAACTCCTGGGCCAGCTTTCTCCACAAAGTCCGATAGCAGGGCTTTATTTCCAGTCATATGTCCTGAACATCCACTGTCCAGAACTAGGATGTTTTTCCTGTTGCCCTGCAATCACAAAGACCACTATTGGTTAGTTTTAAGGACCCAGACTTGCTTGGATCCTTTGACCTTTTTAAGTTTGTTAGCATTTGCAGCGGATTTAATTTCAGAGTTTACGCTAACTTGCTTCTTATCAGACTTTATATCAGGTTTTGCATCAGAATTTACACTATAAGGAATTACACTACCTTTCTTCACATAAGGTTTTATTTGATAATAATCATAGTATAAACTATGATATTCCTTACAAATATAAATAGAATGCCATAAACTACCACAATAAAAACAAGGATTTTGTGGTTTAAACCTAACAAACTGACTCTTAACTCCTGATTTAGGAGGTAAAGAGTTTATATCTTTATTTTTCCTGCAAAAAGAAGCAAGATGGTTAGAATTTCCACAGTTATAGCATTTCTTTCTAGGATCATTAGGAACAGGCATATAATTATTGCTTTTATTCACACCTTCCTTTCCAATCCTATTTCTCCTAGCTTCCTTTACCTTGTTCACATTTCTAATCTCTTTCAACTTATGCTTAAGCTGCTTCTTTGTCATTAAACCTATGTTTACTAAAGCTGGTTTGTCCTGTTTTAATTTGTCAGAAGTTGACTTTTTTTTACTTATGTCTTAGAGTCTTTCATCTTTTCAGAATCAGACACACCAGTTTTTGCTACAAATATAACAGGATTAACTTTAGGCTTTTCATCTTTCTTGGTAAAGTTTGGTTTAGATGACTCAGTTTCCTTTTCTTCTCTATCATCTAGGTAACCTAGACTTTCTTTCCAATTTCAATTTTCTAAGATTTTCTGAGTTGTTCTTCCAGAGTTAGTCCATGTTTTTACTATCTCCTTTTCCTTTTCCAGTTCAGATTTAAGAGATTTATTCAATTTTAGCACTTCATCTCTAATATACAAAGCCTCATCTCTTTCTTTCTGAGTTTGATGAAACATAACTAACTCTTTTTCTAAGTAGTCATTTCTTTTTCTAAGAGCACAACTTTCAGATGTTAATCTTTCATTTGTTAAAGTCTGATATCTAAAACTAATGAATATGGTTTTAAGATATAATATTAGCTCAGAAATATCATCAGTATGAAAAGCAAGAATTGATTGAGGTACCTTCAATTCAGCAGCATCAATGCTGCTATCAGTATTTGCCATCAAGGCATAGTTCACCTCTTCTTCAAAATCTGAAGTGTCTGCCCAGTTTTTCTTCTTTGTGATAAGTGCCTGGCCTTTTTCACTTTTTCCTTTCTTACAGTCAGGAGAGATGTGGCCTTTTTCACCACAATTGTAGCATTTGACATTTGAGTTGTCTCTTCTGTTAGACTTTCCTCCTTTGCCTTCAGACTTTCTGAACCCTTTCTTTTCAGAACTTCCACTTTTCCTAGAAAACTTCTTGCCCTTTCTGAATTTCTTGTAGGCTATCTTTGTGATACCCTTCACCATAAGAGCACATAGTTGCATCATCTCTGCATCAACATCCACTTCAGATACATTTTCAGATTCTGAATCATCATCATCAGAATATGATGACTCTGAATCAGACTGTAGGATGAGAGCCTTTCCTTTTCCCCTCTTTGAGACAACCACTTTAGGAGATTTCTCCTCAGCTTTAAGAGCAACCGTCTTTGACTTTCTACCATGCCTTTTGCTCCTTTGATCCATCTCAAGTTCATCATTTTGATAGTTGTCTACCATGCCTTTTACAGATCAGTCTTGAGCATACCATAAATTTCATCAAGAGTAGTTTCAGCAAGGTCATAGTTGTCTCTTATGGTAGTAGACTTCAAATCCCAATTTTCAGGAAGAGCTAAAAGGAATTTTAGATTTGAATCTTCAAGATCATATTCCTTGTCCACCAGTGACAGATCATTCAAGAGTTTGGCAAACCTGTCATATAAATCAGTAAATGACTCATCAGCTTTTGAGTTAAAGTGCTCATACTCTTGTGTGAGTATAGTCTTCCTATTCTTTTTGATTACATCAGTTCCCTAGCATCTTATCTCCAAAGCATCTCATATCTCCTTTGCAGTCTTGCATCGAATTACCCTGTTTGACATGACATTATCAATTGCACTATGAAGCAGATGCCTTACCCTTGCATCATTGGCAATAGATGAGATGTCTTCATTTGTGTACTCACTTTTCTCCGTTGGTATCATCTTTGCTGGTTGATCAGCAACTGCAACAGAAAGCTTGGTAGGCTTATATGGTCCATCATTGATTCTATCAAGGTATTCTGGATCTGTAGCTTCCAGAAACATAGCCATCTTTACCTTCCATATAGGATACTCAGTATGGGAACCCTAATACTCTCATATCGACTGTGTGTTTGATTGGTTTGAGTATCTTGAGTTTTGGTGGGCTTTGGTGGAGTTTGTGTTTCTTCAGACATGATTGTAAACTGGATCTCACTGTTTGTATATCAACAGAGAGGCTCTGATACCACTTGTTAAGTCACACACCACTATAGAAGGGGGTTGAATATAGTGTTTATACAATGAAATCGATTTCGTAGACAAGTATGTAACAGTAATCAAGTATATTCAATACTATAGACTCTGTTACAATAAAACAGTTATTCTCTCTCAGTGATGAACAATATCACTAAGAGCTGCTAGGTTACAATGTATAATCTTTCTCGTGAATGATAACACATATAGTGTAAACCCTAAGCTGTGTTTATATAGTACACAGTTACAAGATATCTTCTAATTGATATGGAATATAATTCTGTCTCCTAAAATATATCAATCAGATATTATCTTCTACAAGTCTTCTAACTGTCCAACTCTTCATGCATATCTTCTATTGTTTTAGTCACGATCCTTTCCTGTAAATCAGCTGCATTCCTTATCTGAAGTATCCACACTTAAGTCTTGATATAAATCCTGACAGCCTTAAGTTCTGATATAAGTTCTGACTTCAGTAAGTTCTGATTTCCAGTAAGTCCTGATATTAATTTCTGAAACTAAACACAACAGATTAGACATGACATCACAAATATATCTAACATGGTTATTCTGTCCATGAAACTTCACGTTCTATAGATTAAATCAAAGCTTGAAACCTGTACAATAAAACCCTTAACATCTAACATACAAAAGATTACTAAAACTCAAAAACAATTAAATCAAAAATTCATATAAACCCTAACAACCGAACTATCATTTACAGCTATCGTTTGATAAAATTGAATATATAAATCGACTGTACACATCACAGAGAAGCTATATCAATCATAAAATCAATCTAATAACCCTAAAATCAAAAAACCCTAAGTTGAACATAAACCCTAGAAATGAAAATTAAATATATACGAATCAAAATATGAAATTGATGCTGTAAATCGAAAGAACAGATCAAAACCTTCGATTTGAGTACTTACATGACTGTATTTGATGCCGGAAATTGATCAAAATCACTGTTGGATTTTTCAACCTGAAATCAAAACCCGATCCGTTCTTCAGAGAATTTTTAGAATTTTTAATAATTTAATTATAATTAACTAATAATAATTAGGCTATTTATAGTAGGTAAATTAATACTCCTAATTAAAATTAAGGCCCTAATTTTAAATCTAATAAAATTAATTGGCCCTTAATTAATTATTTTTGAGTATTAATTTTTAAAATTTTAATATTAAATATATACAATATAAATGCCAAAATTTCCCAAAATTTCTGAATAATTAAAAAATACAAAGAAATGGTATAATTGAATGTCCCATAATTTTATAAAAATAAAAATATGATTTTGTGGGGGTTTTTGACATCCGAAGGGGCCCAAAAAAGTCATTTTTCGCGAAACGAGAAAATTCCTAAATTAACTGAATGTTCAGAATAAGGATATGGTACAAGCCATACTAGGAAAAATAAGGCCAATTATTTTATTTGAAATATCAGCTATTAAAACAAAGTTCGGGTCGTATAACTTTTGATACGAAAACTTTTAACACCAAATAAAATACCCAATAAATACTAGGAAAATACCCTGACTACACAAAACACATATAGCACATAACAACTAGGGTTTTATGACTAAATACACTTAATGACAGAATAAAACACATAATTCATCTTTATTATTATATAATACAATCGTAATTTCCCAGTCGTTACAGATAGATTCTAGAATAATGTATAGATACTTAGTGGAATAATCTAGAAGCATGTGGAATGTTCTCTTACAGTAGCAGAGAAGCCTATAAATAGGCGAGATCCTGTTGGGTTTCGAGCACATAAACGCAACGGAAATAGTAATTAAAAACGTAAAAAATCAGAATTTTCGAAACCCACCGCAGGATCCATGCGAAAACATATATTTAATTCGTAGATCAGATTGTTTACCTTAAGAAGTTTTACCAATTGGTTGACTAATGGAGATCCAAAGCTTGTTCAATCACCACGCATCCCGCTCTCGCAATCTACACTCTATCGGTATCCACACGAATGCTTGAACTCAAGGATTAGATGTGTACCAGCACAAACCCGTTTCTTCTTGCTCTCTCCATCTTCTCTCTTGGTGGCTAGAGTTTTAGTAAAAGTCTTGCACACACAAAAAATCAACCACACAAGAGATATTATATCGAGAGTAGAAAAACGAATTATAACTCTTAACTAATTAGGAGTTATTATTAATTTGAAATTCCTATTTGTATTATAATTAAGTCTCACTTTATTATTTAACAAATAAATTTCATAATTAATATTAGTAAATTTGAATATCATTATTTATCTAATTAATTAAGTCAAACTTAATTAATATTATAAATAATTCAAATTACTTTAATTTAATTTAAATCCAATTTAAATTAAATAATCCTTCAAGCATTCTTTGTGTGTGACCCTATAGGTTATTATTATATTGGCAATAAATTTTAAATTTAATTTAAATTCGTAAACAATGAGCGGCATCTAGTAATACATCATTGCTACCCAAGTATTAATAATTGAATCGGTGATCGATTAAACCTTTCGTGAATAATGTACAATATAATATAATCCCTTTAACCACATATTATATATTGAACTAGAGGCATGTAATGTGTCATCCTCATCAATGTTTAATCCAAGTTTCCTTGATCAATGAGTATACTATCATATCAAATCAACATTTGAGTGTGGCCACGCATTTCATAGTCTAGCTCACATAAGAGGCCAATAATATCACTCCTAAAATAGGAGGGTTAAATCTCATCTAGATAATTCATATTTCTCATACGATTCATAATATACCCAATGTCCACTTTTATCATTACCCGGTCACGAATAACTTTTAATGGAATCAATGTATATTAATTGTCGTATAGAAATATAATGACTTCAGGTCTAAGGACCATTACATCATTATCATTGTGAGAATTACTTATGACACAACAGTCATGTAGAATCTCACATTGGGTCTGTCCAGCACCATGTACATATACATCTTCCTGTGTTTTTGACTTTAGTATCACTTTACCTATGATCAATGAGATGTGATCATCAGTCAACAAACACACCAGTCTTAATGCATTATTATTGTCCCTTAATAATAATACTTGACTAGGGACCTTTAGGAATATTGATACTTTTCTCATAATCTCATTTTAAGTCACATACTTAGAGATATAGAATTGCATGTCATATTCCAAGGACATTTATTAATCTAACATTTATATCACAGTAAATTAAGAATTAATAAATTATAAAGAGAATAATCGATAGAACATAAACATTAATAATCCTAATGTCTTAAACTAAATCATCATAGTGTTGTCTCTAGGGCACAAACACTAACAATCTCCCACTTGCACTAGAGCCAATCACCCATGTATCTAATACTCATGGAACTAGTATGACCATCGTAAGTCTGCTGTGACAAAGCCTTAGTCAGTGGGTCTGCAACACTATCATTACTATGCACTTTACATTTATATCTCCTTAATCATTAATCTCATTAATAAGGCGATATTGCCTAAGGATATACCTAAACAGTCTCCATGGATGTTTTAAAAAATATCAATATATTCGGCTTCCATAGAATCATCAATCTTCTTGCTGTGAACTATTCAAGCTAACATCAATTATATTTAGACAAAACAAAAAACCGACTTAAACTCGTAATCATCCTTGTCTGTCCAAAAATTAGGTTCAGAAACTAGTATCAGTGTAACCCTTTACAACCAGTTCCCTATCTTCTCCATACACCAAAAATAAATCTTTAGTCCTCTTTCAGTACTTAAGAATATTCTTGAAAACTATCAAGTGACCCTCACCTGGATTAGACTGGTATCTGATCGTCATGCTCAAAACATACGAAACATAAGGATAAATACATATCATTGTACACAATATAGATCCAATTACTTACGCATCTGGAACTTTCTCAAACTGCCCTTATCATCTAATGATTTAGGGGGCAATTATCTTTTGAGATCACTATCCCATAAGACATCAAAACATATCCTTTCTTTGTCTCTTGCATCATAAAATGATGTAATACTTTATCAATGTATGTACTCTGAATAGGTCGATTAATATTTTCAATCTATCTCTATAGATCTTAATTCCTAATATATAGGTAGCATCGCCTAAGTCTTTCACCGAGAAACTATTTCTCAACCAAGTCTTAACAGCCTGTAGAGAAGGTATACCATTCCTTATTTGTTATATGTCATCTACATATAATACTAGGAATGTCACATGGCTCCCACTAACCTTCTTACAAACACATGGTTCATCTTCATTTTGAATAAAGCTAAACTCTTTGACCATTTTATCAAAATGAAAATTCATTATCCTTGATGCTTGCTTCAATCTGTAAATAGATAAAAGCAACTTACAAACTATCTTAGCAAACTTTGTATCGACAAAACCCTCAGGTTGTATCATATATACATCCTCTTCAAGGCTCCCATATAAGAAAGCAGTTTTGACATCCATTTGCCAAATCTCATAGTCAAAGTAAGCAACTATTGCTAATAAAATTCTGATGGAGTTGACCATAGCAACTGGTGAAAAAGTCTCATCATAGTCTATACCATAAATTTGTTTGAAACATTTTGCCACTAGTCGCACCTTATAGGTCTGTACTTTACCATCCATGTCCGTTTTCTTCTTGAAAACCCACTTGCACCCTATAGGTTTTACCCCTTCGAGTGGATCAACTAAAGTCAATGTTTTATTTTGATACATGGATTTAATCTCGGATTTTATGGCCTTCGGCCATCTCTTGGAGTCTGGGCGATTCATAGCATCTTGGTAGGTGAGAGGCTTATCATTATCCGTAAGCATCACATCACCATCTTGAGTCAAAAGAAATTTATAATTTCTCCCGGGCTCATGGTGAATCTTACTAGATCTACGAATAACCTATGTTTCTTGGATAAGATTACATTCAACATTTTGATGTACATCCTGATCTTATTCCAATTCTGGTTCAATGTTATCATGTGGTTCTCGATCTTCATCGAGATGTACTATCCTCCTACTGATTTTCTTAGAAAGTAGTTCTACCTCAAGAAATACAGCGGCCCGAGCAACAAACACTTTGTTCCCGAAAGGATTATAAAAACTATACCCTAGTCTCACTTGGGTATCCCACAAAATAACATCTATCTAATTTTGGTCCAAGCTTGTCAGAGGCTAAATATTTCACAAACGCTTCACGTTCCCAAATTTTCATAAATGACATGCTATGATATTTGTCACTCTATATCTCATACGGAGTATTTTGAACCTCTTTAGTCGGAACTTGGTTAAGTGTATATATAGCCGATTCTAGAGCATAACCCTAGAAACTAAGTGGAAGATCCGCTTGACTCATCATCTATCGCACTATATCCAACAAGGTACGATTTCTCCTCTCAGAATCTATATTCCATTAAGGTGTTCCAGAAGGAGTAAGTTATGATACACTATCACATTCCTTCATAAAACTCTTGAAATTGAGGTTTCAGTATTCTCCTCCACGATTTGATCGTAAAACTTTTATACTTTTCCCTTGTTTTCTTTTCTACTTCGGCCTTATATTCTTTGGACATTTCAAAAGAATTGGATTTGTTCTTCATAAGAACCACATATCCATATCTACTGAAATCATCAGTAAATGTTATGAAGTAGTATAAGCCCCCTTTCCATCATACACATTCGACCACATACATCATTATGTATAAGTCATAATCGTTCGGTGGCCCTTTCACCTGGTCAGGTAAAAGAAGTTTTAGTCATTTTGCCAATGAGACAAAGTTCGCATCTTTCATATGATTCAAAATCAAACTTATCTAAGTATTCATCTATATGTAACTCAGAAATGCGTTTCTCATTAATATGTCTTAACGACAATGCTAGAGGTAATGTTTGATTGGAGTCAACTTAGAACATATAAATTGTTAACTAATTGTGCAACATTATAATCCTTATAATTGAAATAGAATAAACAAATATTGTTTATTTAATTAAAATGAAAACCTTTCTTGTCCTGACAAGAAATTAGCTTAATGTATCCGCTAAAGGCAGGCACGTAATAACAATTTATCAAGTTCTCAATCTCGCCTTATGGGCAATATTAGGTATCGAGTTCCTTCAACTAGAGCATCAACTTTTGCTCCAATTCTAACCCTATACCTGAAGCTTGACCATTGCTAGTCTTCTTCTTTAGATCTTCCAAATAAGCTCGACAATTTAACTTCCATTCATCCAGTTATTTCCACAAAAATGACAATCATCTCCTTTAGCAACACCACAATTAGGCTTCAAAAGCCCTTTGGGATTGGACTTTGGTTTGGCACCGAATAAGATCAAATCTTCACCTTGCCTGTCCACTTTCCTTTCCCATTTGCATTCCGTGTGTACATCATCAATATGGACGTAATTCATGCCTTTACCGTGTTATTTTCAACAGTTCTAAACATGCTTAACAACTCAGTGAGTGTTCTGTCTATCTCATTCCTTTTGTTATTAACAAACTAAGAATATAAGTTGTTCAAAGATCATTTGATCAAATCAAGCTGAGTCTCTAGACCATTCTTGAAACCCAAAATATCAAGGTACATATGCCTATCACCTTTAGAACATGTGGTCCAACCGGATATGATTCTCCCATTAATGCAAAAGTATGGTGCCTTATTACTGACGAGCCTATCCTTCAAACATCTTTTGAAGGAGCTCAATCATATCATAAGCATCATTATGCTCTTATTGCTTCTAAAGCTCAACACTTATAATTACAAGCATGAGCCATGAAACATCAGTTGCATAATTAATTTGCTTCTGGTAAGCATTTTGTTCTGCACATGTTTCATTCTCAGCTAGAAGAAAAAAGGGAGAGATTTGAGTGACATCCTTGAACCTGAGGACAATCCTCAAGTTCCCATGTCAATCGAGGAAATGATTTCATGTCAGCCTGTTCTTCTCAAGGGCTATTACATAGAGAAGTTATTTGTCATTTGATATCTACAATATTAAAGTACATAAAATGACTTATTCTACAAATGATCATTAAATTATGTTCAAGTGATTATTCATATATATATTCACAATATATATCTCCCACTATTTTTATCAAATCAATAGCCCTAACTACTAATTCGGAAAAAATATCTTCTATATCATTTCTAGTGAGCCAAGATCCATATTTCACCACGAGTTAGGTCAGCTTTGGCTTTTCTCCTAAAACATGATTATTTAGGTAGACAACATTTATCAATTATATCAACTATATAACTCTTGCATAGCTTGGTGGAACAACATTTGTTCATATCTATCTAATAAATCTCGCCAAACTATATGCCTCTAAGTTCACAATCCTATTGTGATAACTTAGTTAAGTCAAACCCAATAGTCAAAAAGTATCAATATACTTCAACACATCTCCCACGATAGATAGGAGAACTTCACTTTGGCGAACACACTCCTGGTCGATCTAGGGGTTAACGCATTGGACTCATTGGAAGACATCTGATCAACTTAATATTAACTTTAGGGTTTTGTTAATTTAAAACGATCATGATCCCATCATAAAGAGATTCCCAATTTTTCCTTGAATAAAATACTTCAAATCAATATTCGTCAATTATTTGATTTCTAGGTAGTGAGGGAGTCACAATGGTCTCGCTTAAAACCCACAACCTTACAAGTTTAATGAGCTCGCTTTTGACAAAATCACCCCATGTCAGAAACAAAGAAAACTTGTATTTTATTCCGTGTTTAATAAACATAAGAATCTCATAATCGTTTGTTTATTTTAAAATCTTGAATCGTTACAGATTTTATCTTGTTTAGCAAGCATGACATGGGTGTCGTATCTAATACATACATCCTTAATCTAATTAAGCATGCATCTTTATAAACTACTCTACACATACATTCATCATATGTGCATATATATGTAAAGTGCAATAAATAAACGTGGTTGGTTATGGCTTCATCCTATGTGATCTTTATCAAGCTAATGACAAAGATCTAGGTCAATCTAAGGTGGGAAATAAATACAGGCTAACTATTACATGTCTTCTTTCTTGTATTGTTTCCTTCGATGGCCTCCGTGTGGGATTACCCTTGATCTTCAAATCTTCATGTCTTCATGTACATTACAAGAATGAAATATGAAAACTAATATAATGACCTTACAAGAAAAACTCGAGTTACATTCGAGATTTAATAATTACAAGATTAAATGACATGCAAGCACTATTTGAAAAACCAAAACCATTAACCTAATTCATAAGCCATAACCATCCATCATGCTTAATTAACACAAAATAACATGTTAAAACACATAATATGATTTTAACATATCATACTCATCATGATCTAATCATAAAAACCAAATATTGAAAAAATTAGAAAATTCGAAATTAAATCTGATAACATTAAATCGCAGATTATAGGGCCTAAACGAAGTCAAACGCCTTACAGATCAGTCGTTGATAGCTTTTGCTATCTGTTACGTTCAGATGCTCGATTCCATATGAAATAGCGTATTCGTTCGTCCAAACACAGATTTCAGCAAATCCGCTACATCCGATTCATAATCGTATCAAATACGATTCTTATAATAAGAAAAAACACAAAACATGTATATATCAGTATATATACAGATTATATAATCATCATATGATTATACAACTCTCATAAATATCATATATTCAAAACATATATAAATATACGCATATATAAACATAACATGTAAAATATACAAAATCGCATACATAACAGTCATGGAATATTGTATACATGTTATCATCATAAAACCAGTAAACACATAAAGGAATTAAACACTTTTCACAAGTATCTCTGATGCCATTGTTGTATTTCGATCACATAAACGCAATGGAAACAGTAATTAAAAATGTAAAAAATTAGAATTTTCGAAACCCACCGCAGGATCCATGCGAAAACATATATTTAATTCGTAGATCAAATTGTTTACCTTAAGAAGCTTTACCAATTGGTTGACTCATGGAGATCCAAAGCTTGTTCAATCACCATGCATCCCGCTCTCGTGATCTACGCTCTATCAGTATCCACACGAATGCTTGAACTCAAGAATTGGATGTGTACTAGCACAAACCCGTTTCTTCTTGCTCTCTCCATCTTCTCTCTTGGTGGCTAGGGTTTTAGTAAAAGTCTTGCACACACAAAAAATCAACCACACAAGAGATATTATATCGAGAGTAGAAAAACGAATTATAACTCTTAACTAATTAGGAGTTATTATTAATTCAAAATTCCTATTTGTATTATAATTAAGTCTCACTTTATTATTTAACAAATAAATTTCATAATTAATATTAGTAAATTTGAATATCATTATTTATCTAATTAATTAAGTCAAACCTAATTAATATTTTAAATAATTCAAATTACTTTAATTTAATTTAAATCCAATTTAAATTAAATAATCCTTCAAGCATTCTTTGTGTGTGACCCTATAGGTTATTATTACATTGGCAACAAATTTTAAATCTAATTTAAAATCGTAAACAATGAGCGACATCTAGTAATACATCATTGCTACCCAAGTAATAATAATTGAATCGGTGATCGATTAAACCTTTCGTGAATAATGTATAATGTAATATAATCCCTTTAACCACATATTATAGATTAAACTAGAGGCATGTAATTGTCATCCTCGTCAATATTTAATCCAGGTTGTTAGATATATTTGTGATGTCATGTCTAATCTGATTTGTTTAGTTTCAGAACTTAATATCAGGACTTATCAGGACTTACTAGAAATCAGAACTTACTGAAGTCAGAACCTATATCAGAACTTAAGGCCGTCAGGATTTATATCAGGACTTAAGTGTGGGTACTTCGGATAAGGAATGCAGCTGATTTACAGGAGAGGATCTGGACTAAAATAAAGGAAGATATGCATGAAGAGTTGGACGACTAGAAGACTTGTAAAAAGTTAATATCTGATTGATATATTTTAAGAGACAGAATTATATTCCATATCAATTAGAAGATATCTTGTAACTGAGTATTATATAAACACAACTTAGGGTTTAAACTATATGAATGAGACTTCATATTCGAAAAGCAGGAACGATCTGACTAGAAAGTCATTCAAAACTTGATAAAGTCAAAAGAGGTTATTTAGTAGCCATCGCAGGTTTTCCCATTCGTTCCGCCCGTAACAATCCAATTAATTCTCCGCAGATAAAGTACATTACATAGTCTGTTTTAGGGATTGGCGATTTACCCATTCAGTGATTTTTGGCATTGGACGTTCCCAAAATGGGTACTGCTGGGTCGGGTGAATTCAATAATAGATGCATGTTGGCATTCCAGCCTTCCTTTGCTTTCAGGGCCTATCCGAATCCAGTACTTCTTTTCTTGGTCGTGAATATATGAACTGGTTGTTGTTCTCCAAAAGGGGACAACAAACGAAGCCAGACCCAATCCTGTTGGCGCTTTGAACTGAAGGATGAACGAATGCTCTCATCTTCGACTGACTCTCGTTTAGAGGAAATTTGACCCCTACCCACTTCTTTAGGCTCCACACCTTTACTTTCACTTTATTCACTTTAATGGGCTCTACTTTGCAAATGAGATTCATGAAAACCCGGTTAATTATTTATGAGAAAGATTATTAATTGTAACCTAGCAGCTCTTAGTGATATTGTTCATCACTGAGAGAGCAGTTTAACCTACTTTGTAACAAAGCTTATTATATTGAATAAACTTAATTACTGTTACATAATTGTGTTCTAAATTGATTTGATTGTATAAATACTATATTCAACCCCCTTCTATAGTGTTGTGTGACCAAACAAGTGGTATCAGAGCTTCTCTGTTGATATACAAACAGTGAGATCCAGTTTAAAATCATGTCTGACGAAACACAAACTCCACCTAAGCCCACCAAAACTTAAGATACTCAAAAAAATTAAACACACAGTCGATATGAGAGTATTAGGGTTCCCATACTGAGAGCATCTGAGTATCCTATATGGAAGGTAAAGATGGTTATGTTTCTGGAAGCCACAGATCCAGAATACCTTGATAAAATTAATGATGGACCATATAAGCCTACCAAGCTCTCTGTTGCATTTGCTGATCAAACAGCAAAGATGATACCAAAGGAGAAAGGTGATTACACACCTGAAGTAATCTCATCTATTGCCAAGGATGCAAGGGTGAGGCATCTGCTTCATAGTGCAATTGACAATGTCATGTCAAACAGGGTAATTGGATGCAAGACTGCAAAGGAAATATGGGATGCTTTGGAGACAAGATGCCAGGGAACTGAAGCCATCAAAAAGAACAAGAAGACTATACTCACACAAGAGTATGGGCACTTTGATTCATAAGCTGATGAATCATTAACTGATTTATATGACAGGTTTGCCAAACTCTTGAATGATCTGTCACTGGTGGACAAGGAATATGATCTTGAATATTCAAATCTAAAATTCCTTTTAGCTCTTCCTGAAAATTGAGATTTGAAGTCTACTACCATAAGAGACAACTATGACCTTGTTGAAACTACTCTTGATGAAATTTATGGTATGCTCAAGACTCATGAACTTGAGATGGATCAAAGGAGCAAAAGGCATGGAAGAAATTCAAAGACAGTTGCACTTAAAGCTGAGGAGGAATCTCCTAAAGTGGTTGTCTCAAAGAGGGGTAAAGGAAAGGCTCTCATCATACAGTTTGATTCAGTCATCATATTCTGATGATGATGATTCAGAATCCAAAAATTTATCTGAAGTGGATGTTGATGCAAAGATGATGCAACTGTGTGCTCTTATGGTGAAGGGTATCACAAAGATAGCCTACAAGAAATTCAGAAAGGGTAAAAAGTTTTCCAAGAAAGGTGGAAGTTCTAAAAAGAAAGGGTTCAGAAAGACTGAAGGCAAAGGAGGAAAGTCTGACAGAGGAGACAACTCAAATGTCAAATGCCACAATTATGGTGAAAGAGGCCACATCTCTCCTGACTACAAGAAAGGAAAAGGTGATAAAGGCCAGGCACTTATCACAAAGAAGAAAAACTGGGCAGACACTTCAGATTCTGAAGAAGAGGTAAACTATGCCTTGATGGCCAATGCTGATAGCAGTTCTGGAACTGCTGAATTGAAGGTACCTCATTTAACTCTTGCTTTTCATACTGATGATATTTTTGAGCTAAGATTATATCTGAAAACCATGTTCATTAGTTTTACAGATCAGACTTTAAAAAATGAAAGATTAAAAATCTGAAAGTCTTGCTCTTAAAAACAGAAATGACTACTTAGAAAAAGAGTTAGTTATATTCCATCAAACTCAGAAAGAAAGAGATGAGGCTTTGTATGTTAGAGATGAACTGCTAAAATTGAATAAATCTCTTAAATCTGAACTAGAAAAGGAAAAGGGGATAATCAAAACTTGGACTAACTCTGGAAGAACAACTCAGAAAATCTTAGAAAATGGAAATTGGAAAGAACGACTAGGTTACCTAGATGATAAGGAAGAAAAGGAAACTGTGTCATCTAAACCAAACTTTAACAAGAAAGCTGAAAAGCCAAAGGTAAATCCTATTAAATTTGTTGCAAAAACTGATGTGTCAAAATCTGAAAAGATGAATGATTCTAAAATAGAAGTTAAAGAAAAGTCAACTTCTGACAAATTAAAACAGGATAAACCAGCTGAAGTAAACATTGCCTTAATGACAAAGAAGCAGCTTAAGTATAAGCTGAAAGAGAATAAAAATGTGAACAAGGTAAAGGAAGCTAGGAAAAATAGGAATGGAAAGGAAGGTGTGAATAAAAGAAATAATTATATGCCTGTTCCTAATGCTCCTAGAAAGAAATTCTATAATTTTGGAAACTCTAACCATCTTGCTTCTTTTTGTAGGAAAAATAAAGATATAAACTCTTTACCTCCTAGATCAGGAGTTAAGAGTCAGTCTGTTAGGTTTAAACCACAAAATCCTTGTTTTCACTGTGGTAGTTTATGGCATTCTATTTATACTTGTAAGGAATATCATAGTTTGTACTATGATTATTATCAAATAAAACCTTCTTTAAAGAAAGTCAGTGTAATTCCTTCTAGTGTAAATTTTGATGCAAAGTCTGATAAAAAGCATGTTAGCATAAACTCTGAAACTAAATCCGCTGCAAATGCTAACAAACCTAAAAAGGCCAAAGGATCCAAGCAAGTCCGGGTCCTTAAAACTAACCAATAGTGGTCTTTGTGATTGCAGGGCAACAGGAAAAACATCCTAGTTCTGGACAGTGGATGTTCAGGACATATGACTGGAAATAGAGCCCTGCTATCAGACTTTGTGGAGAAAGATGGCCCATGAGTTTCTTATAGAGATGGAAACATGGGAAAGACTCTGGGATATGGCAATATCAATCTTGGGAATGTCATAATTGAATCAGTAGCTCTTGTCTCGGAACTTAAACATAATCTGCTAAGTGTGAGTCAAATCTGTGACAGAGATTATCATGTGGATTTCTTTGAAGAACACTGTGAAGTTGTAAGTAATTCTACAGGCAAAGTGGTTCTGAAAGGTTATAAACATGGTAACATATATGAAGCCAGATTTTCAACAAATTCTGATGGTTCTGCAATCTGTCTGTTAAGAAGAGCATCAATTGAAGAAAGCTGGAATTTGCACAAAAGACTCTCTCATTTAAATTTCAACAACATAAATGAGCTAGTAAAGAAAGATCTTGTGAGAGGACTGCCAAAATCAATATTTGCTACTGATGGTCTTTGTGACTCATGTCAAAAGGCAAAACAAAGAAAATATTCATTCAAGAGCAAAACTGAATTCTCATTTCTTGAGCCTTATCACTTACTGCATGTTGATCTATTTAGTCCAGTAAATGTCATGTCCATTGTAAAGAAGAAATATGCTATGGTTATAGTGGATGATTTCACAAGATACACTTGGGTGTATTTCTTGCACGAGAAGAATGAAACTGCATCTACTCTAACTGATAATGTCAAATAGCTGGATAAGTTGGTCAAAGATTCTGTTAAAATAATAAGAAGTGATAATGGCACTGAGTTCAAGAATTCAATAATGGAAGAGTTCTGCAAAGAGCATGGAATAAAGCAAGAATTTTCTGCACCTGGAACTCAACAGCAGAATGGAGTTGTAGAAAGAAAGAACAGGACTCTTATTGAAGCTGCACGGACTAGGCTTGATGAAGCAAAGCTACCAACCTATTTTTGGGCTGAAGTTGTGCAGACTGCTTATTTTACACAGAATGCTACACTCATAAACAAGCATGGAAAAATACCATATGAGATGGTGAAGAAAAAGAAGACAAATCTGAAATACTTTCATGTATTTGGATGCAAGTGTTTTGTTCTTAAGACTCATCATGAACAGCTGTCAAAATTTGATCTAAAAGCTGATGCAGGAATTTTTGTTGGATATCCACTTTCCACAAAAGCCTTCAGAGTCTATAATTTAAGAACAAGGGTTGTCATGGAATCTATCAATGTATCTTTTGATGATAAAAAGATTACTGGACTTGAAGATTTCAATGATCATGATTAGCTGAGATTTGAAAATGAAGATGTAAATTCTAATTTTGTAAATTCTGATGACCTAAATCCTGATCCTGTAAGTTCTGACGGGTTAAATTCTGATGTCATTGAAACTGTGGTAATTGCTCCAAAGGAAAATGCACCTGTTCAGGGGGAGCAAGCTCATGATCATACCACATCTCAAGACTCTCAAGAAGCGTCTAAACAAGTCACGGGCTCTTCAAGTTCTGATGAGCCAAATTTTGATAATTCTGGAAACTCTGATTCTTCGATTCCTGAAGGATCCAACTCAAATTTTGAAATTTCAGAGAGCATAACTTCAGGGGGAGCATCATTAATGCTGATGGAGATAACATGGATCATGGGGGAGGATCCAGTTCTAGAGATCAACTTCCATCTGCAAGGAAGTGGACTAAATCACACACACCTGACTTAATAATTGGACATCCTGAAGCAGGTGTCAGAACAAGAACAACAATAACAAATGAATGTCTCTATCATTCCTTTCTATCTCAGACTGAACTAAAGAAAGTGGAAGAAGCTCTTCAAAATGCTGATTAGGTGCAAGCAATGCAGGAAGAGTTAAATGAATTTGAAAGAAATAAAGTCTGGACCCTAATGCCAAGACCAAATGACAGATCCATTGTTGGTACAAAATGGGTGTTCAGAAGTAAAACTGACAGTGATGACATAATTACAAGAAACAAAGAAAGGCTGGTTACTAAAGGTTACTCTCAATAAGAGGATATTGACTATGATGAAACATTTGCTCCAGTTGTTAGATTGGAAGCCATAAGAATCTTTTTGGCTTATGCTGCTCACAAGAAGTTTAAAGTCTTTCAAATGGATGTGAAAATTGCTTTTCTGAATGGAGAATTGGAAGAAGAGGTATATGCTAAACAACCTCCAGGATTTGTAGATCCAAAATTTCCTAATCATGTCTACAGACTTGATAAAGCACTCTATGTCCTTAAGCAAGCTCCAAGAGCATGATACGGGACTTTAGCTCAATTTTTTCTGGAAAGTGGATTTACCAGAGGCACAATTGATAAAACTATGTTCTACCTTAACCATGGAAAGGACTTACTTTTGGTACATATATATGTTGATGATATCATCTTTGGCTCTACAAATGCCAAACTCTGTGAAAGGTTTGCAAAGCTAATGCAGTCAAGATATCAAATGAGTATGATGGGAGAACTTAGCTATTTTCTGGGACTTCAAGTCAAGCAAACTGAAGAAGGTACTTTCATAAATCAATCCAAGTATACCAGAAATTTACTCAAAAAATTTGGAATGCAAGACAATTCAACTGCATCCACTCCCATGGCCACTGCCACCAAGTTTGATAAAGATACTGGAACATCAGTAGATATTACTAACTACAGAGGTATGATTGGCTCTTTACTCTATTTAACTGCAAGTAGACCTGATATCATGTATGCTACCTGTCTTTATGCAAGATTTCAGGCTGATCCAAGAGAACCTCATCTAATAGCTGTGAAAAGAATTTTTAAGTACCTCAAGGGTATAGCTGATCTAGGATTGTGGTATCCTAAGGAATCATATTTTAAGCTAATAGATTACTCAGATGTAGATTTTGTAGGATTCAAAATAGACAGGAAAAACACTAGTGGAAGCTGCCAATTTCTTGAAGGCAGATTGGTTTCTTGGTTTAGCAAGAAACGGAAATCAATTTCCACATTAACTGCAGAAGCAAAATATATTACTGCAGGAAGCTGTTGTGCACATATTCTTTGGATGAAGAATCAGTTGGACTATGGGTTAGAATTTTCTAAAATACCCATTTACTTTTATAATCAAAGTGCTATTGCTATGACAGGTAATCCAGTTCAACACTCAATGACAAAGTACATCAGCATTAGGTTCAGTGGAATTGCATTTTGTCCCAACAGATCAACAACTAACAGATATCTTCACAAAACCACTATGTGAAGTTACTTTTATAAGACTGGTAAATGAACTTGGAATGGTTTCAGGTTCTTTCTCAAAATCTGTTTAATTTTTGTTCTCATGCATCAGACTTTATGATCAGTGTTTACAGATTGTCTTATCTCCATATAATCTGTACTTAAATTGTAACATATTAAATACTGATTGTTATCTGATGTGATTCTATAAACTCTGAAAGTGTTTTGAATGCTCTGTGACTATTCAATCCAGTAAGGATTATATTGTTAGATGCTGACTTAGTAGTCTTTAACAAACTATGTATCTCATGTTTGAATTAGTTATTTATGTGGAAATCAATAACACAAGCACATTCTGATTTTGATCTAAGTCAAATTTACTTTGTGTATCTTATTACTAAGTCACAAACTAGATTATTGTTTCTTATCCGTCAAATTCTGATGTCAGTAAATCTTAAGGATGAACTACATGCTTGATAAGCCTCACTTATCTGAAAAAAATAAAAGAAAAGAAAAATTTAAATCAGGTACTCCTGTGAGATCTAGAGTAATTTATGTGAGAGGGAAGATCTAAGTGCATTGCTGGTATTAAGTGATATGCATTAGAAAAGCAAATTAATTTTTCTTGGTGACTTTTCACATTCTCTGATTACTGGAGAAATACTCTAATAACAGCATAAATTCTGATGGAAGTTGTAACTCATTTACACTGAGAAGCCAATGTCTAAAGAATTTCAAAAGATGCATAAAATGAGCACAAAACAGTGAGGTGGATTCTTGCATAACTTTATTCTATAGTAGACTTCACAATTCAAGACAAATTTTAAGCATTTTTCTTAATTATGCCTTATTTCTAAGATATACTGAAGTTTATCAGACTTTAATCTTTATCTGATCATTTGCACAAACACACACTATCACTCCATATGAAAGATAAAAATTACTGTGGTGATTAAGTTGTTTCTGATAAACAGTTAAGTATTATTTGCATAAATTCCGAGGACAAGTTCTGATGATTAAACTCTGAAGAAACAAGTCAGTATTTGTGTGAAGAATCACAAAAACAGTTATTCACTTTTTGAGTACAGAAACCATGTTCTGATGACCATTAAATTATGATAATAGTCAAGTTCTGATGCAAATCTTGATGGAAACTCTGATGCTTACGTGGAATTATTTAATTACTTGACTTATATTTGGTATTTACTGTAACGGTCATTTTTATCAGAAAATGATTAAGTGAGATAACAACAGTGATAATCATTTGGTTTATGGGTTGCGTGTTTGTTTTGAAAAATAGCATGTGAGCAATAATTACTGCACATTTCCTGTGCCCACTAACCACTGTTTTGACTATTTACTGTGTGACAGGTGTCAAATGTCTGTTTTACTTCTAAAAAGAGCCGTTGAGTGGCAATAGTATATATATTAGAGTTAAACGATTTTAAAATCTTTTACCTACTCTTACTTTATCTCTTATTTCTTTTACTCTCTCTCTCTCTCGCTCTCTCTCTCTCTCGCTCTCTCTCTCTCTCTCTCTCTCTCTCTCTTTTCTCTATTCTCTGACGGACTCTCTTACAGGCATTTTATCAAATACCTTTCGTACACACAACTTTTCACTTAATTTCTTACAGAAATGGCACCAAAGGACATAATCTTTAATGGAGCCAAGTTCGTCCCCAACAATTATATGGCTATTCTCAGCAAGGACGAAGCTCCATCAGATCTTCACATCATCCAAGACTTTCTTACTCGCAGTGAGATTGGGTATGCTTTGACCCAACCACAATTACTCTCAGGAACACAGATATTGGAGTTTTGGAGGAGTGGAGTTTATGATGATGGTGGTGAAGCTGGGTCCCCAAGTATTATTTTCATAACAGGGGAAGATGAGCATCTGGTTACTTTGTCTACTGTTCGACAAGCTCTACATCTGCCAGAAAATTGCAATTTCAATGCTCAGATTAAAGATCCACTACTATAGAGTATGATGGCCAATCGTGGCTATGAGAAACGTTTGTCCAAGCTGGGACATCTGAAGAGACCCTACATAAGAAGGGAGTGGAGCTTTTTCTTTGAATGCATCACCAGAGCTTTTGCCAACAAATGCTCAAATTTTGATGCCATTCCAATTCTGAGTCAACAAATAGGGTATGCACTTCTTAATCAAACTCATTTTGATTATGCTACTGCTCTTTTGGGTTTTATTGGGGATAGGATGAATGAGGACCCAAATACTGTTTATTTTGCTAGATTTTGTCAACTCATTTACAGTTTTTGTTGTTCTGATAAGCCCCAAAACTTTAGTGAGTCAATTCAACCTTTTAAACTTGCTAAAAGGGCCTTCACAGACTTGTTATCTACTGATAATAAGAAAGAGATACTAAGACCCCTTCAAATTCCTACATTAGTAAAATAGTTCTTAGTAAACTCCGACCCAACACATATACAGCCCAATTTCCTGATATTGCACAATCTTCTCAACCACAACCATCAGCACCTACTACCAAACCAACCTCTGGTACTTCCTGAAAGAGATATGTCCTAAGTCCAATCATGTATGAGGATTTAGGAATAACTTTTATGTAATCTGTTTTGATTTCATTGATATTAATAAAAGACTTGTTTTGTTTTTATTACGGGCTCTATCTATTTAAATGTTTAAATAAGATATACCACAATTTAGAGTAAAGCTTTTTATGGATTGTGATGAGATCATAATAATGAGACCTAAAAGATGACAACTCTAAACTTAAATAGTTCCTGGTCATAGGATTACTATCTGGTAATTAATAATCCACAAAGATCGGTACATACTATGCTTGCTTCATTATGAAGGATGTCTGTTCTCATAGACATTTGTGTGGTGACACTATAGCTAGTATATAGGTGCTTATTATAGAATAAGTTCACTGAACATGACTCACACAGCTGAACAACTGATGGAGTTCACTCACATGTCAGCAGTTGTTCACATAGTGATAGTTGTACAAGTATCCTTAGCCTTGAGGTCATCATAGTCATCTTGTGTACACTGAACTATGCTTTGGTTTAGTTCTTAGTCTCAAGGGACAATTATAAGGGCTCTACTGGGTATAGGAATTTGTACATGAAGATAGTGTATGATCAATAAAGGATCTACCCCTTCCAGTGAAGGAAGAGAATGTTCAATGCTGATCCACTTATGTTAGTTCAGGAATCTATGGCCAGAGTGAATGAAATTAGAAAGGAGTTTCTAATTTACATTAAATATAACTAAGCATAGTGAATGGGAAAGCAAGTGATTAAATAAGATAGGTTTGACACAAGTTCCATGCCTTGTATTTAATCGTGACATTGCAGGGTAGAAGGAATTAATTGTACGGTAACTACTCACTGAATAGGTTCTTCGTATTCTAAGCAGTGAATTCGTATTATCCGGATAGTCGCGATATGCTGAGAAGTATCCCTCACGATGTAGAATAAATATGATTAATTAATTAATCATATTTAATAAATTAGAGAATTTATATAAATTATGGTAAAATAGTTTTATTATTATTTATTTCTACTACCGGCTTAATATTGAACCTACAAGGTCACACCATAAAAGAGAATGATTTAATGGTGGAGGAATTAATTAATAATGGCTGATAATTATTTATTTATGAAATAAATAATTAATTAGAAAATTTAATAATTGATTAAATGAGATTTAATTGATTATAAATTAATTAAGAAAAGGTTCTTAATATTATTAATTAAGAATTTAATTTTTGGAAATTAAATCAAGAGAGAGAATTATTTCTAAAGTGTTTAGAAAAAGGATTAATAATTAAAATGTGTTTTAATTATTAATGAGAATAATAAAGGGTTCATAATAATAATATTTTATGGAAAAAATTTCAGCTGAAAATTTTGCCTATAAATATACTATTATAAACCATATTTTTGCCTCAACCCTAAAAATTTTACAAAATCCTAATTCTCTCCACCTCCTCCTTCTCCATTACATCGTTTTCTTGGTGGATACCGGTGGCACACTTGAGGAGCAGCTGCTAAGGATCTCCGCTCGTGGTTCTTGGATCGCTATTAAAGACCTTCATCATTCCATTAATGTAAAGCTTTTTAAGGTAAACATACTGAACTACGAATTAAATATTATTTTTCGCATGGATCCTGCGGAGGGTTTTTTTTTTTAAGATTTAAATCTACGTTTTTGTTGCGTTTATGTTCTAAAAACCCTTCATTGGCATCAGAGCTACTTGCGAAAACTTTTTAATTCGTTTATGTGTTTAACTGTTTTTGATATATGAGCATGTACGTGATTCGCCATGATTTGATGTTGATATAATATGCTTATATATGTATGGTTTTGAATATATGATATTCATGTGAGTTGTATAATCATAAGATGATTATGTAATCTGTATATATAGTAATATATACATGATTTATGTTTGTTCTAATTATGAGAATCATATTAGATACGGATTCTGAATTGGCTGCTGCAGATTTGCTGAAATCTGGGTCTGGTGTCCGATTTACGCAAACGAATACCCTATTCCATAGGTAAACGAGCGTCTGAACAAAACTAATAGCTAAAGCTATCAACGACTTGTCTGTAAGGTGTTTGACGTCATTTACTGCCCGTAAACAGTGATTCTTGTTTTTCTGATTTGATTCTGATTTTTCTGATTTTTGTCATATTTTCTTTTTATGATTAGATCATGGATAATATGATATGTTAAGATCAGATTATGTGCTTTAACATGCTTTTATGTGTTGTATGAGCATGGTGGATGGTTATGGCATTTCGACCTTAGTGTAATGGTTTTGGTTTTGGTTTTAAATACGACTTGCACGTCGTCAATCTTTCTAATCATAAATCTCGAATGTAACTCGAGTTATTCTTGTAAGTTCATTAGATTAGTCTTACTTTCAATCATGTAATGTAATTGAAGACTCAAGAAGGCTATCCAATTGAGGTGATACAAAGAAGAAGACGAGGCATACAAGAAGTCTAAACAAAGAAGAAGACTTATGTAATAAGTAGTTGTATTTATTTCCATCACCATATTAGATTGACCTTGATCTTTATCATGAGCTTGATAAAGATCACATAGGATGGGGCCATAACCAAACACATTTACTTTATTGCACTTTACATTTACTTGTTTATTTAATTTTATATATGAGATATATGCCTATGTTTACCATGCGATGATAGATTTAGGTGAACTTAAATCAATATAAGGCGTGTTCTAGAAAATCTAGAATATGAATCGTTTCTTGCCTTAACAATAAATATTATGAATATGATAATGAGATTCTTGTGTTTATGAAATACGTAATTGAATATGAATTTTCAATATTGAGAGAAAGGATGATTCTGTCAACAACAAATTTCTATCTGTAAGAAAGGGTTATTAAGTGACGCATCTTGACAATGCTCCACCCGATCTGGGAATCATCTGATTATCGATTATTGATTTGAAATATTTAATTTAAAAGGAAGAATCTCTTTATTATGATTGTAACATAATATAATCCCTCTAAAATTAAATAATATCAAGTAGTAATTAGTCAATGACACAACGGGCTTGTGTCGGTCATAGCCTTCCAAACTGGTAGAAAGTGGTTCTTATTTTTAAATCATTGTCGTTTCGTGTTACAACCGAGGGCTTTGATTTCGAAATAAGAAGTACTTGTCTATTACATAGAGATGTGTACATTGAATTAGAATCTAAAGGTCGGTACGTGCTACAGCCGTGGGCCGTTGGAGACTGATTCAATTGTACGAAATATTGGGTTAGACTTGACTTAGAATATTGAGTTTGTTGTGCCACAGCCGTGACTCAATTATTCAAGAGGCTAAACTTATATTAGGGAATAACATAAGATGTAATTGACAAGAGTTTTCTGCCTATTGAACATCACATGACGTTTCGTGCCACAGCCGAGGTTGTGTGATGGAATGTAGGATCCCTATTCCCACTAGCATTATGAATGCTTAATTTTCACTTAGGGGCTTGAAAAAATTAGATAAACTAGTGGGAGACACTTATGAATAAAGACCCGATTTATATAGTGTTTTGAAATGAAATTGAATATTTGCTAAGTCTTGTTATGTGTTTATCATTTACAGATTTACTATATTCGTCATGTCTTCTACACTATCACTCCGGAGTATACTAGATGCTCACAAGTTGACTGGTCCTAATTTTTCCTACTGGCTTCGAAACTTTAGAATTGGTCTCAGGGTTGAGAAGCTGGAATATGTGCTTGACTCACCTAAGCCTACTGAACCTGCTAGCGATGCACATAATGATGAACATGTTGTGTATCGTAAGTGGATAGATGATGCAAATGTTGCTCAATGCATCATGCTAGCTTCCATGAACATTGAGCTACAGAAGCAACATGAGCATATGGATGCTCACACTATCCTTATGCATCTACAAAAGTTGTATGATGTCGCAGGGAGGACAGCTCAATATGAGATATCGAAGCAGCTATTCGATTGTAGGATGTCTGAGGGATCATCCGTGAATGACCATGTACTTAAGATGATCAATTTGATTGAACGTCTTGGACAACTTGGTTTTGCCATGGATGGGGAGCTGAGCCAAGACTTGGTCTTGCA
This sequence comes from Apium graveolens, assembly GCF_009905375.1. Classification (NCBI taxonomy): domain Eukaryota; kingdom Viridiplantae; phylum Streptophyta; class Magnoliopsida; order Apiales; family Apiaceae; genus Apium; species Apium graveolens. The sequence goes on from NC_133653.1 coordinate 147,222,207, forward strand.
ATCACTTCCGAGTTCGTTCTCACAGTTTGTTGTGAACTTTCACATGAATAAGCTGGATGTCAGCCTGCCTGAACTCCACAACATGTTGAAGACTGCAGAATCGAATTTCCCCCTAAGAAGAGTTATGTTCTTCTAATTGGTGAAGGTTCCAATCCTAAGAAAAGGAAGAAGAACCCTTCCAAGAAGAAGAAAGTAGGTGAGAAAAAGCCGGTTCCACCAAAAGCTGAAGACCCCAAGAGCAAAGCTGTTTGCTTTCACTGTAACAAGGTGGGACACTGGAAGAGGAACTGCAAGGTTTACCTTGCACAATTGAAGAAGAAGAAGAAGGGTAGTGAGACTACCACTTCTGATTCAGGTATGTTCATGATCAAAGTTAATATGTCACTAATTCAAATTTCTACTTGGGTATTAGATACCGCCTGTGGTTCTCATATTTGCAATTCGTTGCAAGGACTAAAGGGAAGTAGGACTTTTGAAAAAGATGAGGTGATTCTACGTATGGGGCAATGGAGCAAGGGTTGCGGCCATATCTGTAGGATCATTTAGTTTACATATGCCTACGGGCAAGACTATTATTTTGAATAACTGTTATTACATTCCCTCTATTGTAAGGAATATTGTTTCTATTCCTATGTTGGATGTGGATGGTTTTTCATTTATTATTAAGAATAATAAATATTCTATCCTTAGAGATAATGTTCTTTTTGGATGTGGCATTTTAAATAATGGTCTGTATGTATGTGACGTAGAGCATGATTTACTTCAGATTGAACAAACTAATAAAAGAAAATGAGATGATGAAAATCTGATCTATTTATGGCACTGTAGGCTAGGTCATATTAGTGAAAATAGACTGCGGACATTGCATAAGGAAGGGTTACTTGACCCCTTTGATTTTGAATAATATCCTACATGCGAGTCTTGTCTATTGGGTAAAATGACCAAATCTCCAATTAGGGACATGGAGAGAGGGCTGCAGATTTGCTAGGTTTGGTACACACAGATGTATGTGGACCAATGTCTACGCAAGCCATGGGTGGATTTTCGTACTTCATTACTTTCATAGATGATAGATCTAGATTCGAATATGTGTATTTGATGAAACACAAGTCTGAAGCCTTTGAAAAGTTCAAAGAATATAAACATGAAGTGGAGAAACAAACCAAACACAGTATTATAACTCTTCGATCAGATCGAGGTGGTGAATACTTGAATGGAGAGTTTCTAGATTATCTCAAAGAAAATGGTATAGTCTCCCAGTGGACTCCTCCATATACTCCATAGTTAAATGGGGTATCTGAAAGGAGAAACTGAACTTTGTTAGACATGGTTCGGTCCATGATGAGCTATGCGAATCTTCCAGTATTCCTATGGGGTTATGCATTGGAAACCTCAGCATATTTACTGAATAAGGTGCCTTCCAAATCTGTTCCTCAAACACCATATGAGATATGGAAAGAAAGGAAACCGAGTCTTAAACACGTTAAGATTTGGGGATGTCCAGCTTATGTCAAGAAAGTTGACCCAGATAAGCTGGAATCTCGATCCGTAAAATGTAATTTTGTGGGATATCCTAAAGAGACTTTGGGGTATTACTTTTACACCGATCATCGGGTGTTTGTCTCCAGACATGCTACCTTCTTGAAAAATGAGTTTATCCTTGAAGGAAACAGTGGGAGCAAAATTGAACTTGAAGAAGTTCAAGAAGCACAAACTACTACGGATCAAGTGGAAACACCTGTTCAGACTGAACAACCTTCTGTGGAACAGCCCATTCGTAGGACAGGGAGAGTGTCTCGCCAACCTGAGAGGTATTATGGCCTTGTCATTGAGAATGACAATGAGTTGTCAATCATTGATGATGACGAACCTCTGACCTATAATGATGCTATGAGTAGTGTTGACTCAGAGAAATGGCATAGTGCCATGAAATCCGAAATGGAATCTATGTATACCAACCAAGTATGGACTCTGGTTGAGGCGCCTGAAGGTGTTAAGCCTATTGGGTGCAAGTGGGTATACAAAAGAAAGATTGGAGCAGATGCTCATGGCAAAAGGATTCAAACAAAGGCAAGGGATTGACTTTGATGAAACTTTTTCTCCTGTAGCCTTGTTAAAATCAATTCGGATTTTGCTTGCGATTGCTGCTTACTACGACTATGAGATCTGGCAAATGGATGTGAAAACGGCCTTCCTCAATGGGGAACTTAAGGAGGAAGTGTATATGACACAGCTAGAGGGTTTTCTTTCCAAGGGAAATAAACAACTAGTGTGTAAGCTGCTGCAAACCATATATGGTTTAAGGAAAGCTTCTCGTAGATGGAATATCCGTTTTGATGAGACAATCAAAGAGTTTGGTTTTATCAAAAATATAGATGAACCATGTGTCTACAAGAAGGTTAGTGGGAGCGCGGTAACATTTCTTGTATTGTATGTGGATGACATACTTCTTATAGGAAATGATATACCGATGCTACAATCAGTCAAAGTATGGCTATCAAAGAACTTCACCATGAAGGACTTGGGAGAAGCATCCTACATTCTCGGTATGAAGATCTATAGAGATAGATCTAGAAGAATGATAGGTCTTACCCAGGGTATATACATCCAGAAAGTGCTTAAAAGGTTTAGCATGGAAAACTCCAAAAGAGGTCTCATACCGATGAGCCATTGAGTGTCCCTTTCCGAAAAAAATGTCTCCTAAGACACCTGAGGAATGAGAGCGTATGAGTAAGATTCCTTATGCTTCAGCAATAGGATATATCATGTACGCGATGTTGTGTACAAGGCCTGATGTTGCTTATTCAATTAGTGTGATGAGCAAATATCAGTCCAATCCAGGTGAAGACCACTGGAAAGCAGTGAAAAACATCCTTAAGTACTTGCGAAGGACTCAGGACATTTTTCTTGGTTTTGGTGGTGAATCTGAGTTGAAAATAGAGGGTTATACTGACTCTAGTTTTCAATCAGAAAGTGATAGCAAATCCATGTCAGGGTACGTGTTTACTCTGAATTGTGGTGCGATTAGTTGGAAGAGTTCCAAACAGTCTACAACGGCTGACTCCACAGGGGAAGCAGAATATATAGCTGCAAGTGAGGCTGCAAAAGAAGCCGTTTGGATGAGGAATTTTTTTTCTGAGTTGGGAGTTGTTCCTAGCGTTGAAGAGCCTATTGTGTTGTATTGTGATAACAACGCAACAATAGCATAAGCCAAGGAATCTAGGTCTCATAGAAATTCCAAACATATCCTGCGGCGCTTTCATCTGATTAGGGAGATTGTTAAAAGAGGAGATGTCAACGTCGAGAGAGTTGACACACATAACAACGTAGCAGACCCACTCACAAAGCCACTTTCTCAGAGTCACTTTGATCGTCATAAAGACAAGATGGGTATTAGATACCAGAGTGATTGGATTTAGTACAAGTGGGAGATTGAAAGAGATATGTCCTAAGTCCAATCATGTATGGGGGTTTAGGAATAACTTTTATGTAATCTGTTTTGATTTCATTGATATTAATAAAAGACTTATTTTGTTTTTATTGCGGGCTCTATCTATTTAAATATTTACATAAGATATACCACAGTTTAGAGTAAAGCTTTTTATGGATTGTGATAAGATCATAATAATGAGACCTAAAAGATGATAACTCTAAACTTAAATAGTTCATGGTCGGAGGATTACTAACTGGTAATTAATAATCCGCAAAGATCGGTACATACTATGCTTGCTTCATTATGAAGGATGTCTGTTCTCATAGACATTTGTGTGGTGACACTATAGCTAGTATTTAAGTGCTTATTATAGAATAAGTTCACTGAACATGACTCACACAGCTGAACAACTGATGGAGTTCACTCACGTGTCAGTAGTTGTTCATATAGTGATAGTTGTACAAGTATCCTTATATTTGAGGTCATCATAGTCATCTTGTGTACACTGAACTATGCTATGGTTTAGTTCTTAGTCTCAAGGGACAATTATAAGGGCTCTACTGGGTATAGGAATTTGTACACGAAGATAGTGTATGATCAATAAAGGATCTACCCCTTCCAGTGAAGGAAGAGAATGTTCAATGCTGATCCACTTATGTTAGTTCAGGAATCTCTGGCCAGAGTGAATGAAATTAGAAAGGAGTTTCTAATTTACATTAAATAGAACTAAGCATAGTGAATGGGAAAGCAAGTGATTAAATAAGATAGGCTTGACACAAGTTCCATGCCTTGTATTTAATCGTGACATTGCAGGGTAGAAGGAATTAATTGTACGATAACTACTCACTGAATAGGTTCTTGGTATTCTAAGCAGTGAATTCGTATTATCCGGATAGTCGCGATATGCTGAGAAGTATCCCTCACGATGTAGAATAAATATGATTAATTAATTAATCATATTTAATAAATTAGAGAATTTATATAAATAATGGTAAAATAGTTTTATTATTATTTATTTCTACTACCGGCTTAATATTGAACCTACAAGGTCACACCATAAAAGAGAATGATTTAATGGTGGAGGAATTAATTAATAATGGCCGATAATTATTTATTTATGAAATAAATAATTAATTGGCAAATTTAATAATTGATTAAATGAGATTTAATTGATTATAAATTAATTAAGAAAAGGTTCTTAATATTATTAATTAAGAATTTAATTTTTGGAAATTAAATCAAGAGAGAGAATTATTTCTAAAGTGTTTAGAAAAAGGATTAATAATTAAAATGTATTTTAATTATTAATGAGAATAATAAAGGGTTAATAATAATAATATTTTATGGGAAAATTTTCAGCTGAAAATTTTGCCTATAAATATACTATTATAAACCATATTTTTGCCTCAACCCTAAAAATTTTACAAAACCCTAATTCTCTCCACCTCCTCCTTCTCCATTATATCATTTTCTTGGTGGATACCGGTGGAGTGCTTCACACTTGAGGAGCAGCTGCTAAGGATCTCCGCTCGTGGTTCTTGGATCGCTATTAAACACCTTCATCTTTCCATTAATCTAAAGCTTCTTAAGGTAAACATACTGAACTAAGAATTAAATATTATTTTTTGCATGGATCATGCGGAGGGTTTCATTTTTTTTAAGCTTTAAATTTACGTTTTCGTTGCGTTTATGTGCTAAAACCCCTTCATTTCCCAAAAGATGCCAGTTGTAAAATCTTCAAGAGCAAAATCTGTTCCTCAATCTCCACCAAGGAGAAGAAGAAAGATAATTGTGAGGGATGAATTAGATGAAGATGAGCAATTCCAGGTTCAAGCATCAGAACCTGTGATAATAACAGCTGAAGAATCACTTCTTCAGAAGGAGATAGAAGCTGAAGAGGTAACTCTTCAGAAAAAGAATGAAGCTGAGGGTTCTAGTCTTCAGAAAAGAAAAAGGTATTCAAACTCTGATACAAATAATGTCTCTGCTATATCTAAGAAATCAAGATCAAAGAAGAAGAGAGCAGGTGTGAGAATACCACAAACTCAATATGAAGAAGCTGAGGAAGGGGATCAGGAATCTCTGATCTCATCAGAACCAATAGTGATTGAAGCTCTACCTCAACCTGAAGACAATATTCCAAACACAGTGATCACACCTCCTATCTCTCCACTTAGAGAAACAGCTACAGTTCAAGATTCAGGATTAAGTCCTGAAATTGACATTCATAGGCTGAACATTCCATCTGTCTTATTTCTGGAAGCGCTACAAGGACAAGTGAAAGGACAAGTGACAACTCCACCTGTTTCTCCATTAAATGCTGAAATACCAACTACTCCAATTCTGGATGTGGAAACAGATGAAGTTGTACCAGAATCTCCTACAGCCACACACACTCTTGTGTTGTCAGAAGATGATGAGCTTCTAGCGAGTTCTGGAGAATCAGCTCCAGTAAACACTCCAGCTCCAATTCTTGGAAATGAGGAACTGTTGAAATATGTTGAAGAAGAAGCTCCTGTTCCTTGGGAGGAAACTCACAGAGTAGTTGAATGGACCAAAAGTGGAATGAATCTGACTTCATTCCCAGCTCAAAGGTTTTGTCAGATCATATTGCAAAAGCTGATGAGTTGCTGATAAATTCTGATTTTAAAGCACAACTTAAAGTCACAGCTCTCAGTACCAAAAATCTTCAAGGTCTACACTCTATAACTCATGAAAAGGTTAATAAACTTCAAGAAACAGCTGATAAGCTGGATATGGAGATTAAGCTAGATAAGAAGAGGTTTATCAGACCTATTCAAGAGAAAGTTGAAGTTATTGAGAAAGTTCAAGAAGAGCAGCAGGCCCAACTGGCCGAGGTCCTACAAAATCAAGGTGCTCAACAGACTCAATTGAATGAGATCCAATCTTCAATGGAAATTCTTCTCTCTCTACTCCTATCAGATGATGCCAAAAAGGGGGAGAAGGTAGTTAAGTCCAAATGCTCAACTAGTCAAGTACTGAAGAAGAAGGATGATAAAAGAGATGACTAGGGAAACTCTAGCAAGGGCAAAGGTCAAGGTCAAGGGCAAAGCAACAAAGTTTCTTCACAGAAACTAATTTCTGATTGTAGAAAATCTTCTACATAGAAGAATACAAGTTCTGAAGCTGTGAATGCTCAAGTCCTGAAAGCAAGTTCTGATGATCAAAGTCTGATGACAAAGCCTGATATTCTGATTCAGTCTGGAAGTCAAGACTCTCAGAAGTTTTTACAAACTCTGAAACTTAAGGGAAGGGAGACTACTGTCTACTATAAAGATCCCAAGATTCAGACACTTGATGAAGAAATTTCTAGAATATTGTTTCTCAAGGATAATCCTGGAATGGATTTAGAGACTCTAAAGGAGGAAGAAGCTAGATTTGCAGCTAAGAAGACAAATCTTAAATCTAAAGCTTCCAATGCAAAGAAACCTTCAAGGCCTAGGGAAAAAGGCATTGTGATCAAGGAAAGGTCAACTTATGAGGCTTCAAAGCCCAAGACAAGATCACAAGTTAAAATTGATCCCAAAGCAAAAGGGAAAAAAAAGATTGATGAACCAACAAAGATTCAGAAAAAGAAAATTCCTTCAGTTCTAATAGATCCTGCCTATCAAGCTACAATGCATGATGATGATACTCTAATAGAAGAGGAAGTTGAATCTTTGAAGAAACTGAAAGAAACAGAGTTAACTACCGATAATGCTCAAACTACTCAAACTCTGGAAGCTCAGAGTTTATCAAATTATGAGATATCTGCTCAAGAAGATAATTAAACAACAAATCCTGATCAAGTCATCAAGACATCAACCTCTGACAGAGCTCAAGTTGATTTGAACAAGATGACAATTGCTGATAAAAAGAAGCTTCTATGGAAGAAGTCTACTCCAGTGGAACCTAAGTCTAATCTAATAATTAATCAACTTGTAACGTTTGGGTTAAGAGCCAAGCAATCTAGAGATAGAGCTGGATTAGGTTCTGATGATGAAAAGATATAAATAGGAGTAGAAGTTACTCTCAGAGATTCTTTCATGTTGACAGACAAACCATATGAACAAATTAAACAAAAGCACCTTGACAAAGTGTTGTCTGCTCAAATTGTGATGGATTCTCATGATAAAGATGATCTAAAAGAGAAATTGATCTTATTTCTCAATGATGGAAGAACTTACAGACTAGCTGATACTGATGTGCTAAAGAAGTCTGTCAAAGAGCTTCAACATATTCACTGCCTTCTGGAAGTAAAATCTGATGTTACAAGAAGATGGTCAGAATATATTTTGAAGGCTATAAGAGATCTTCTAAGAATCTCTGGTACAAATGCTTCTCAGCACATTCCAAAAATAACTGAAGATGATGGAAGAGAAATTCCTATGAGGAAAAACTCTTCTAGGGTGGAAGTTATTCTGAAAGGAAAGTGTCTATGCTACAATAAAGACTCTTCACATCCTATAGTTATCAGACTTGGACATGGTCTTGAAAGAACATCTATTCCAGCACTCAAAACAACCATTTATCAGATTGGTGACAATGAAGATGAAGAACTGATGCAAGTCAAAGCACAGTGAGTTGAAGTTCTGAGAAAAGCTGAAGACAAGCTTATAAAAGACTTTACAAGGAATCACTTTGGATTCAGATTGATCCAGTGATATTGGTAAAGCTACATGTACTGTAAGTTGTAGTTAGTTGTCTAAATAAACTCTCATTGCATTTGTACTTAAATGTTTTTAGCATCATCAAATCTATTAACTTGTATATTTTTCATAATTTACAAGTTGGGGGAGATTGTTAGATATATTTATGATGTCATGTCTAATCTGATTCGTTTAGTTTCAGAACTTAATATCAGGACTTATCAGGACTTACTAGAAATCAGAACTTACTGAAGTCAGAACTTATATCAGAACTTAAGGCCGTCAGGATTTATATCAGGACTTAAGTGCGGGTACTTTGGATAAGGAATGCAGCTGATTTATAGGAGAGGATCTGGATTAAACAAAGGAAAATATGCATGAAGAGTTGGATGACTAGAAGACTTGTAAAAAGATAATATTTGATTGATATATTTTAGGAGACATAATTATATTCCATATCAATTAGAAGATATCATGTAACTGTGTACTATATAAACACAGCTTAGGGTTTACACTATATGTGTTAATTATTCACGAGAAAGATTATTAATTGTAACCTAGCAGCTCTTAGTGATATTGTTCATCACTGAGAGAGTAGTTTAACCTATTTGTAACAGAGCTTATTATATTGAATAAACTTGATTACTGTTACATACTTGTGTACTAAATCGATTTGATTGTATAAACACTATATTCAACCCCCTTCTATAGTGTTGTGTGACCAAACACGGGTTTCCTTGATCAATGAGTAGACTATCATATCAAATCAACATTTGAGCATGGCCATACATTTCATAGTCTAACTCACACAAGAGGCCAATAATATCACTGCTAAAATAGGAGGGTTAAATCCCATCTAGATCATTCATATTTCTCATACGATTCATAATATACCCAATATCCACTTTTATCATTACCCGGTCAAGGATAACTTTAATGAAATCAATGTATATTAATTTTCATATAGAAATATAATGACTTTAGGTCTAAGGACCATTATATCATTATCACTGTGAGAATTACTTATGACACAACAGACATGTAGAATATCTCATTGGGTCTATCCAAGACCATGTACATTTACATGTGCTTTGTTTTTTACTTTAGTATCACTATATCTATGATCAATAGGATGTAATCATCAGTCAACAAACACACTAGTCTTAATGCATTATTTTCCCTTAATAATAATACTCGACTATGGACATTTCAAAATATTGATACTATTCTCATAATCTCATTTCCATGTCACGTATTTTGAGATATAGAATTCATATCATATTCCATGGACATTTATTATCTAACATTTATATCGCAATAAATTAAGACGTAATAAATTATAAAGGGAATAATCGATAGAACATAAACATTAATAATCCAAATATCTTAAACTAAAATATTATAGTGGTGTCTCTAGGGCTAAAACACTAACATCAATGTAGGCTTTGAGAAGTTAAAGGTGCGCATGGAGAAAATCGAGAACCATTTCAAGACCTTGGAGGATCATGTAATTGAGGAGCTTGGATGTGTGAAAAAAGATGTCCAAGAATTGCAAATGAAGGAGGTGGCACGAGAGGAGCGGGTCACCAACTTGGAAAAAATGGACACCAAAGCATGTAGCGCCTTCAAGGAACAATTGGCTAGGATTGAGACGGGCATTCATGGAGGCGGCTTCATGGCGATGGAAGCGCAAAGGTTGGAGGCACCTAAACCTAAGAAGTTCAGCGGTTTAAGGGATGCCAAGTTTATGGAGAACTTTCTTTGGCACTCGAAGAACTATTTCGAGACGATTAGCATTGTGAAGAGACAACAAAGGTATGTATGGTTTCCCATATCTTTGAGATAATGCAGATTTATGATAGCGTCGAAAGCACGCCGATATAGAGAAGGGACTTTGCCGGATAGACATATTGGATGAATTTAAATGAGAGATTAAGAGGCAATTATACGCTGAAAACATGGTCTACATGGAAAGGAGAAAGCTAAGGGAGCTCAAACATCGGGGCAACATGAGGGACTACGTGAATGTGTTCACCACCTTAATATTGCAAATTCCGAGCATGACGGGAGATAATTTCTCATTTTACTTTATGGTTGGACTACAAAATTTAGCCAAACAAGAGCTTCAAAGAAGGAACGTCAAGAATGTAGATGGAGCTATAACCATGGCAGAGTCCTTTGTGGAGTTTCAAATGGAGTATTCTAAATCGAATACACTTCACGAGGAGAGCGATGAAGGTAGTAATGATGAAGATGTTGGCTTGAGAATGGTAGTCCACGAAGAAGGCACGATGTAGTGGTATCATCGAGCCATGACCCGAGCGAGGGAACTCCTAAGGGCTATGTGCCAAAGAAGGATGCTACAATTTCAAGGGGCCACATGTGATGGCAAGGTGTCCGAAGTTGGGATACGGGAGGAAGAAGAGCCGAGGAGTTTGTCAACCTTGAAAAGGGTGGAGACGCTACCGATGGAACTAAGGGTGACCTACATTAGAATTTTGAGGCTAGTTGAGGAGAATCAATCCTTAACGAAGGAGTAGAAGGGATACCAAGCCAATAAAATGGGCAATGCGACTAGGAAAAATCCTAAGAGCGACACAACAAAGGGAAGTCCAAAGTTTCCCAAGGGGAAATGAGCCAAGGACAAGGGGCGTGTGTCGCCGGTCAAAGTAGGGCAACATGGTGGTGATGTCGAGGCGTCGCAACAAAAATTAGGCGTGCAAGTAAGGGAAGAGTCACCACCAGTATCTCCTGAAGGGTTTTTAGCACATAAACGCAGCGAAAACATAAATTTAAATCTTAAAAAAACTGAAAACCTCCGCAGGATCCATGCGAAAAATAATATTTAATTCGTAGTTCAGTATGTTTACCTTAAGAAGCTTTACGTTAATGGAAATATGGAGGTCTTTAATGGCGATCCAAAAATGATGAACGGAGATCCTTAGCAGCTGCTCCTCAAGTGTGAAGCACTCCACCGGTATCCACCAAGAAAATGATGTAATGAAGGAGGAGGAGATGGAGAGAATTAGGGTTTTGTAAATCTTTTTGGTTTAGGCAAAAATAGGGTGTATAATAGTATATTTATAAGCAAAATTTCCAGCTGAAAATTTTCCCATAAAATATTATTATTATTAACCCTTTATCATTCTCACTAATAATTAAAACACCTTTTAATTATTAATCCTTTTACTAAACTCTTTAGAAATAATTCTCTCACTTGATTTAATTTCCAAAAATTAAATTCTTAATTAATAATATTAAGAACCTTTTCTTAATTAATTTATAATCAACTAAATCTCATTTAATCAATTATTAAATTTGCCATTTAATTATTTATTTCATAAATAAAGAATTATCAGCCATTATTAATTAATTCCTCCACCATTAAATCATTCTCTTTTATGGTGTGACCCTGTAGGTTCAATATAAAGCCGGTAGTAGAAATAAATAATAATAAAAACTATTTTATCATTATTTATATAAATTCTTTAATTCATTAAATATGATTAATTAATTAATCATATTTATTCTACAACGTGAGGGATACTTCTCAGCATATCGCGACTAACCGGATAATACGAATTCACTGCTTAGAATACCAAGAACCTATTCAGTGAGTAGTTACCATACAATCAATTCCTTCTACCCTGTAATGCCACGATTAAATATAAGGCATGAACTTGTGTCAAGCCTATCTTATTTAATCACTTGTTTTCCCTTTCACTATGCTTAGTTCTATTTAATGTAAATTAGAAACTCCTTTCTAATTTCATTCACTCTGGACAGAGATTACTGAACAAACATAAGTGGATCAGCATTGAACATTCTCTTCCTACACTGGAAGGGGTAGATCCTTTATTGATCATACAATATCTTCGTGTACAAATTCCTATACCCAGTAGAGCCCTTATAATTGTCCCTTGAGACTAAGAACTAAACCAAAGTATAGTTCAGTGTACACAAGATGACTATGATGACCTCAAGTCTAAGGATACTTGTACAACCATCACTATGTGAACAACTGCTGACACGTGAGTGAACCCCATCAGTTGTTCAGCTGTGTGAGTCATGTTCAGTGAACTTATTCTATAATATGCACCTACATACTAGCTATAGTGTCACCACACAAATGTCTATGAGAACAGATATCCTTCATAATGAAGCAAGCATAGTATGTACTGATCTTTGCGGATTATTAATTACCAGTTAGTAATCCTACGACCAGGAACTATTTAAGTTTAGAGTTATCATCTTTTAGGTCTCATTATTATGATCTCATCACAATCCATAAAAAGCTTTACTCTAAACTGTGGTATATCTTATTTAAACATTTAAATAGATAGAGCCCGCAATAAAAACAAAACAAGTCTTTTATTAATATCAATGAAATCAAAACAGATTACATAAAAGTTATTCCTAAATCCTCATACATGATAGGACGTAGGACATATCTCTTTCAATCTCCCACTTGTACTAAAGCCAATCACTCTGGTATCTAATATCCATCTTGTCTTTATGACGATCAAAGTGACTCTGAGAAAGTGGCTTTGTGAGTGGATCTGCTACGTTGTTATGTGTGTCAACTCTCTCGACGTTGACATCTCCTCTTTCAACAATCTGAATTGCACCACCATTCAGAGTAAACACGTACCCTGACATGGATTTGCTATCATTTTCTGATTGAAAACTAGAGTCAGTATAACCCTCTATTTTCAACTCAGATTCACCACCAAAAACAAGAAAAATGTCATGAGTCCTTCGCAAGTACTTAAGGATGTTTTTCACTGCTTTCCAGTGGTCTTCACCTGGATTGGACTGATATATGCTCATCACACTAATTGAATAAGCAACATCAGGCCTTGTACACAACATCGCGTACATGATAGATCCTATTGCTGAAGCATAAGGAATCTTACTCATACGCTCTCTTTCCTCAAGTGTCTTAAGAGACATTTTTTCGGAAAGGGACACTCCATGGCTCATCGGTATGAGACCTCTTTTGGAGTTTTCCATGCTAAACCTTTTAAGCACTTTCTGGATGTATGTACCCTGGGTAAGACCTATCATTTTTCTAGATCTATCTCTATAGATCTTCATACCGAGAATGTAGGATGCTTCTCCCAAGTCCTTCATGGTGAAGTTCTTTGTTAGCCATACTTTGACTGATTGTAGCATCGGTATATCATTTCCTATAAGAAGTATGTCATCCACATACAATACAAGAAATGTTACCGCGCTCCCACTAACCTTCTTGTAGACACATGGTTCATCTATGTTTTTGATAAAACCAAACTCTTTGATTGTCTCATCAAAATGGATGTTCCATCTACGAGAAGCTTGACTTAAACCATATATGGTTCGCAGCAGCTTACACACTAAGTGTTCATTTCCCTTGGAAAGAAAACCCTCTGGCTGTGTCATATACACTTCCTCATCAAGTTCCCCATTGAGGAAGGCCGTTTTCACGTCCATTTTCCATATCTCATAGTCGTAGTAAGCAGCAATCGCAAGCAAAATCCGAATTGATTTTAACAGGGATACAGGCGAAAAAGTTTAATCAAATTCAATCCCTTGCCTTTGTTTGAATCCTTTTGCCACGAGCCTGGCCTTATAGGTCTCCACCTGGCCATCTGCTCCAATCTTTCTTTTGTATACCCACTTGCACCCAATAGGCTTAACACCTTCAGGCGCCTCAACCAGAGTCCACACTTGGTTGGTATACAGATTCCATTTCGGATTTCATGGCACTATGCCATTTCTCTAAGTCAACACTACTCATAGCCTCATTATAGGTCACAGGGTCGTCGTCATCAATGATTGACAACTCATTGTCATTCTCAATGACAAGGCCATAATACGTCTCAGGTTGGCGAGACATGCTCCCTGTCCTATGAATGGGCTGTTCCACAGAAGGTTGTTCAGTCTGAACAAGTATTTCCACTTGATCCGTAGTAGTTTGTGCTTCTTGAACTTCATCAAGTTCAATTTTGCTCTCACTGTTTCCTTCAAGGATAAACTCATTTTCCAAGAAGGTAGCATGTCTGAAGACAAACACCCGATGATTGGTGTAAAAGTAATACCCCAAAGTCTCTTTAGGATATCCCACAAAATTACATTTTACGGATCGAGATTCCAGCTTATCTGGGTCAACTTTCTTGACATAAGCTGGACATCCCCAAATCTTAACGTGTTTAAGACTCGGTTTCCTTTCTTTCCATATCTCATATGGTGTTTGAGGAACATATTTGGAAGGCACCTTATTCAGTAAATATGCTGAGGTTTCCAATGTATAACCCCATAGGAATACTGGAAGATTCGCATAGCTCATCATGGACCGAACCATGTCTAACTAAGTTCGGTTTCTCATTTCAGATACCCCATTTAACTGTGGAGTATATGGAGGAGTCCACTGGGAGACTATACCATTTTCTTTGAGATAATCTAGAAACTCTCCATTCAAGTATTCACCACCTCGATCTGATCGAAGAGTTATAATACTGTGTTTGGTTTGTTTTCCCACTTCATGTTTATATTCTTTGAACTTTTCAAATGCTTCAGACTTGTGTTTCATCAAATGCGCATATCCGAATCTAGATCTATCATCTATGAAAGTAATGAAGTACAAAAATCCACCCATGGCTTGCGTAGACATTGGTCCACATACATCTGTGTGTACCAATCCTAGTAAATTTGCAGCCCTCTCTTCATGTCCACTAAATGGATATTTGGTCATTTTACCCAATAGACAAGACTCGCATGTAGGATATGATTCAAAATCAAAGGGATCAAGTAATATGACCTAGCCTACAGTGCCATAAATAGGTCAGATTTTCATCATCTCATTTTCTTTTATTAGTTTGTTCAATCTGAAGTAAATCATGTTCTACGTCATATACATACAGACCATTATTTAAAATGCCACGTCCAAAAAGAACATTATCTCTAAGGATAGAACATTCATTATTCTTAATAATAAATGAAAAACCATCCACATCCAACATAGGAATAGAAACAATATTCCTCACAATAGAGGGAACGTAATAACAATTATTCAAAATAATAGTCTTGCCCGTAGGCATATGTAAACTAAATGATCCTACAGATAGGGCCGCAACCCTTGCTCCATTGCCCATACGTAGAATCACCTCATCTTTTTCAAGAGTCCTACTTCCCTTTAGTCCTTGCAATGAATTGCAAATATGAGAACCACAGGCGGTATCTAATACCCAAGTAGAAATTTGACCTTGTGACATATTAACTTCGATCACGAACATGCCTGAATCAGAAGCGGTAGTCTCACTACCCTTCTTCTTCAATTCTGCAAGGTAAACCTTGCAGTTCCTCTTCCAGTTCCCCAACTTGTTACAGTGAAAACAAACAGCTAAATTAGGACCAGTCAACTTGTGAGCTTCTAGTATGCTCCGGAGTGATAGTGCAGAAGACATGACGAATATAGTAAATCTGTAAATGATAAATACATAACAACACTTAGAAAATATTCAATTTTATTTCAAAACACTATATGAATCGGGTCTTTATTCATAAGTGTCTCCCACTAGTTTATCTAATTTTTTCAACCCCCTAAGTGAAAATTAAGCATTCATAATGCTAGTGGGAATAGGGATCCTACATTCCATCACACAACCTCGGCTGTGGCACGAAACGTCATGTGATGTTCAATAGGCAGACAACTCTTGTCAATTATATCTTATGTTATTCCCTAATATAAGTTTAGCCTCTTGAATAATTGAGTCACGGCTGTGGCACGACAAACTCAATATTCTAAGTCAAGTCTAACCCAACATTTCGTATAATTGAATCAGTCTCCAACGGCCCACGGCTGTAGCACATACTGACCTTTAGATTCTAATTCAATGTACACATCTCTATGTAATAGAAAAGTATTTCTGATTTCGAAATCAAAGCCCTCGGCTGTAGCATGAAACGATAATGATTTAAAAATAAGAACCACTTTCTACCATATTGGAAGGCTATGACCGACATAAGCCCGTTGTGTCATTGGCCAATTACTACTTGATATTATTTAATTTTATAGGGATTATATTACGTTACAATCATAAACATATTATAATGAGATTCTTCCTTTTAAATTAAATATTTCAAATCAATAATCGATAATCAGATGATTCCCAGATCGGGTGGAGCATTGTCAAGAGGCGTCACTTAATAACCCTTTCTTACAGATAGAAATCGGTTGTTGACATAATCATCCTTTCTCTCAATATTGAAAATTCATATTCAATTATTGAAAGGCATATGTCTTAGCCTATTTGTTTATTCGAGGATTTAACTCAACTCAAATAAGAATGTAATAAGTAAATAGTGGATCTATCGTTGGAGAGATCTCACAGAGTAACATATGTCAAAGGATTAAGTAACATTGTTCATCTACAGACTTGATGACTAATTCACTGGAAGAAGCTCAAGAAATTGATCAAGCCTCAGTGATATAAATCAAGATTGTGGATTTAATCAAGTGACAGAGATCTCGTCAGGGTATCAATTATTTACAAGGATTTAGTCTGAAGAAAATCAAGAGTATCAAGGTCAAGGCATGAAGAAACGTCACGGAAGTTAGTCACTCATGAACCAGACAGTACATTGAGTGTCAACATTGAAGTGGTGGAATTGATTCATATATTTCAGTGATTTTCAGAAGATATACAGAAGAATGGATGCTGCTCAAGATTAGTATTAATTCTCTATTAATTAATTAAGTCATATAATTTAATTAAGAAAATAAATTATATCTGCAAAGATTAATTTATTTGATTAATTGAATTAATTGATTAATTAATTCTGAATTAATATTAAGAATTTTTAGAATTTAAATTGGTTTAAAAATCTGTTTTAATTCAACAAGACAACTGATTGTATTAGTATGACAATCAGTATGACAATCAATAGTCATACCGAAAGTCATGCTAATTCAAAAGGATTGTCTTACCAGAATTATTATAGGATTTAAATCTATTTATTTTCAGCAAAAACATTCTGATTGTCCTACCGAAAGTCTTGCTAGTTCATTCTGATTGTCTTGCTAGTTCTAAAAGATAGTCCTACCAAAAGTCTTGCTGAGCCGAAGAGATTGTCATGCCAGTTCATTTTCATTCGGTTGGTTGATAAAAGAAGCAGAAGTTGAACATTCATTTTAATCATACAGAACAAAGCATTGAATACTCAAGCAGCAGAACACAGAACAAAAAAAAACTGCAGAGAAATTATTGCAAATTCATAGATCATTTATTTCTAGTATTTATTGTTAAATCCAATCCATTAGAAATACTTTACTTGTTCTTGTGTAACTATCTAGCGGATCGAAATCCCTAGAACTTAATCTCAAATCGCTTTTAGCATTTGATCTTTTTATTGCAAAAATAGAAAAAGTTCATGTTGAATTTATTCTAGATTTGTAATAATTGATTTGAGATTAATCCCTCGTAAACGATACCGTTGTTGTAACACCTTTCAAGTTTAATAATAATTTTATTTAACTTGAATTTTGTTTCACCTTTATTTATTCCGCATTTTATTCGATTAAACGGTATTGTTTGTATTCATCCCCCCTTCTACAAACATATTGAGATCTAACAATTGGTATCAGAGCCTTCTGATTAACGTACAAATCAAGATCCTAGACTTTTGTGTTTCTTTCACTCCTTGAATTTTTTATTCACTCAAAAAATTCATAATGACTACACAAAAAGTTGGAACCGTTAAAATTCCACTATTCGATAAAGAAAATTATGTTATGTGGAAGAAGAAGATGCTATTGTTTTTACAAGTTGCAAATTCCAAATATCTGGAAGTGTTAAAGAAGGGTCCTAAAATTCCGATGGTTATTGAACCAGATGTAATAGAAAATGATGTGGTGATTACCAAAGCAAGAACTTATGTGAAAGATCCTGAGGATTTTTCTCCTGCTGAAAAAGAAGAAGCCTCCCTGGATGCTAGCCTTCAATTAATTTTAGTAGATTCCCTTGATCCCTTGATGAATAGACATGTGATGAACTGTAAAGATTCCAAACATATCTGGGAAACTATTGAGGTCATTAATGAAGGCACAGAGGAAGTTAGGGAGAACAAATTAGAAATCCTAACCTCTGAGTATGAATACTTTAAATCCAATCCAGGAGAAGGAATCACTGAAGTGTTTGAGAGGTACAATGCATTGATCAACAACCTGAACATTAATGGTAAATACTATTCCATCAGGGAGGTCAACAAAAAGTTCCTTTTAAGACTGCCAACTCATCTCGAACATAGAATCACTGCCATAAGAGAAGCAAGAGATCTGAGTGAGATTTCTTTGGAAAGGCTCTATGGTGTGTTAAAGACTTATGAGTTGGAGCATATTCAGCAGAAGGAAGTTTACGGGAAAGGAAGAGTAGTCAGCACATCTACTGCTCTAGTAGCTGATGAACAACAACAACAACCATAATATCAACAACAATCTCAACAGTCAGAAAGAATGGTACAGTCTTCCAAGGTTGAAGAAAATGTGATAGTAGCAGAATTTGATCCTCCTACTACAAATCAATCAGGAGATGATTTTTATTCCTTGGAAGAACTGGAGCAATTGGAGGATGAGTCAATGACCCTGATTGTCAAGAGATTCTCAAATGTCAGATTCAAAAGGAATCACAAGTTCAAGTACAAGTCCAACTACAACAGATTCCAGAAAGGTGGATCTTCATCCTCTAACACCAGCAGTGGTGGGTATAAAACAGGGATGGTTGATCGAAGCACCATTCGATGCTTCAACTGCAATGAGTTGGGACACTTTGCCACAGAATGCAAGAAGCCAAAACAAGTTAGGAAGAACTCTTACGATTCTATTCAGAAGAGTAAATCTGAAAGGGCTTACCTGGCAAAGGGAAGAAGCTGGGATGATACTGACAGTGAAGATGAAGAAGTTGGGAATCTTGCTCTCATGGCTAGTGATGCAAACACCTCATCGTCAAGAAAAGAGGTAAAATTTACTGATGCTGAATTAGTTTATCATCTAGGAGGTTCCTTAGATTGTGCTCGTCGTGATAATGAATTGTTAAATCAACAAATCATAGACCTTGAGAAAGAGGTCAATGAATTAAGACTTGTGCACATTAATCAAGATAAATTAAAAGAACAAGTATCTTTTCTAGAGAATAGAGTTGACTGTTATAGACAACTCGAAACTATTCTCAAAGACAAGATCACCGGTCTTGAGGCTAAGGTTAAATCTTACTTTAATTCTTGTTCGAAGTCCAAAGAGTTTTACAATAAGCAAGCTGTTAATCAAACATCTGGAATAGGTTATGATTACAATGTTGCTATTGGAAAATTAGGCATAAACTCCCCTCCTCATGTCTGTGCTAAAGGCAGGGAAGTACCACATGTGCTTATGGGTGTTAATGAACCCCTCTATAAAGAATCAATTGTTGAACCATTTGATGAGACCTCATTTATTATTGAAGAAGAAATCCGTGCTGAAGATCATGCTAATGAGAAAGCTGTCTCCAAGTCAAGTGTGTCAAAGGTTCCAGTCAAAGTTGTGAAAGCAACTGAGACTAACTCAGACACACATGAGTTGGATAACACAAATGCCATGTCTACCATGCATAAGTTGCCTATTGTTAATCCCTCTCATAACGCATGTGGTATACCTGATTGTATGTCTTGTGCTTTTAATTTGATGTATGCTTATTTTAATGGTAAGCATGTTTCTAATGATAAGACTACTCCTCGTCAGCATGTGAATAATAGAAAGCATGATAGGTCTAAGACTGCTAGTCCTCCTAAAGCTAGAAAGGAGACATTTGTGCCTAAGCCTAAACAGAAATTTGTCAAGGCTGTTCACAAGGACAAATGTCCAGTCATTGAGAAAGTTGAGAACATTAAAATTAAGAATGTTGTTTTGCCTGATAAAGGCCAATTTTACAAGTATGCCGGACCCAGCCAAGCTTGGGTTCCGAAGAAGGTCTAATCCATTTGTATTGCAGGGCATTAAATAGGTACAACCGATAGTGTGGATTCTTGACAGCGGATCGTCAAGACATATGACCGGAGATAGAGCCCTGCTATCAAATATGGTTGAGAAAGCTGGCCCAGTGGTTACCTTTGGAGATAACAACAAAGGTTTAACGGAGGGATATGGCTGTTTGCTAGCTAGAAATGTTATCATTGAAAATGTGTATGTTGTGCAAGGATTTGAACACAATCTGCTTAGCATTAGTCAGTTCTGTGACAACGACTACAATGTTTTATTCGACAAGCTGAAGTGTCAGATTCTGCACAAGAAAAATGAAAAACCCTCCTTGATGGGAATCCGGAAAGGAAATCTGTTCGTAGCTGACATGAACTCTGAAAGCAATCCTGAAGTCAATTGTTTCTATGCAAAGGCATCATCAGATGAGAGTTGGCTATGGCACAAGAGACTTTCTCATCTCAATTTCAAAATAATGAATTCTCTTGTCAAAAGAGAATTGGTCAGAGGTATGCCTCAGCTGGAATTCTCCCCAGAAGGACTATGTGAGGCTTTCCAGAAAGGAAAGTCAAAGAAAGCAAGTCACAGAGGCACTGACACATCTTCCATAACTGGTGTTCTGCAATTATTGCACATGGATTTATTTGGACCAGTTAATGTCCTTTCGATGTCAAAGAAGTTTTACTGTCTTGTGATAGTTGATGACTATTCCAAGTATACGTGGGTTTTATTCCTTCACTCTAAGGATGAAACACCACAAGTTGTGATTGATCATATCAAGTTGATCGAGTTAGATTCTAATGTCCCTGTTAGAGCAATAAGGTCAGATAATGGAACAGAATTCAAGAATTCACTTCTCAATGGATTTTGTACAGACAAAGGGATTACCAGACAATTTTCAGCTCCTGGAACCCCTCAGCAAAATGGAGTGGTAGAAAGGAAGAATCGTACATTGATTGAAGCTGCAAGAACTATGTTAAGTGAATCAGGTCTTCCAATGTACTTTTGGGCTGAAGCTGTCAATAATGCATGTTATACTCAGAATCGAACTCTAATCAACAAAGACTTCATGAAAACTCCTTATGAGATTTTGAATGAACAGAAACCTTTTATCAAATACTTTCATGTATTTGGTGCCAGATGCTTCGTGCTCAAGGATGGAGATGATCGTCGTGGTAAATTCGAGGCAAAGGCATATGAGGGTATTTTTGTTGGATATGGAAGAAGATCATACAGAGTGTATATCATTGATCAACACAAAGTAACTGAAAGTGTCAATGTTACATTTGATGACACTAAACTCCCTAGTATCCAAACTGAAGATCCTTCTGAGAAACTGAAGTTTGATGATATGTCAGATTCAGAATTAGAACATGTGAGGTTGTTGCTGGTGAAGAACCTGTTAATCATGATGATACTCAAGGTAATGGTGATGGAAACTTTGGCAACAATGGAGATACCACTGCTACTGATGGAGAATCTTCAAGTCAACATGGCAACAACTCAGGGGGAGATGCTGAAGGATCAACTAGTAGGACACAACATCCCAATGAATTTCAAGGCGAATCATCAAGATCAAATCTTCCAAGATAGACTGTCTGGAATAAAGCTCATCCTTTTGAGTTGATTATTGGTGATCCAGATGTTGGAGTCAGAACTAGACGTGCTACTCAAAATGAGTGTCTGTTCTCAGGATTTCTTTCTGAGATGGAACCTAAGAAGATTGAGGAAGCACTGACTGATCCAGATTGGGTGATCGCTATGCAAGATGAACTCAATCAGTTTGAACATCAACAAGTCTGGAAACTGGTACCTAGACCTACACATAAGAAAGCTGTTGGTACTAGGTGGGTATTCAGGAATAAACTAGATGAAGATGGTGTGGTTACAAGAAACAAAGCAAGACTGGTAGCTAAAGGGTATTCTCAAGCTGAAGGCATTGATTATGATGAAACCTATGCTCCAGTGGCTAGACTAGAGGCCATCAGGATATTTTTGGCATTTGCAGCATTCTCTAACTTTAAAGTTTATCAAATGGATGTCAAGAGTGCCTTTCTGAATGGAAAGTTGGATGAAGAGGTATATGTAGAGCAACCTCCTGGTTTTGAAGATCCAGATCATTTGAATTTTGTCTTCTTTCTTTTCAAGGCTATCTATGGACTCAAACAGTCTCCGAGAAAATGGTATGACACTCTCTCTGAATTTCTTATTGAAAATAGCTTTATTAGAGGTGTCATAGACAAAACTTTCTTTTCTAAAAAGCATAAGAATGATACTATATTAGTCCAAGTCTATGTGGATGATATAATATTTGGGTCTACTAATGATAATCTCTGTAAGAGATTTGCTAAGTTAATGCACAACAAATTTGAAATGAGCATGATGGGAGAGCTGAAGTTCTTTCTTGGATTACAAGTAAATCAAAGGTTAGATGGAACTTTTATTTGTCAATCCAAGTATCTCAAAGAACTCCTCAAAAAGTACAATCTAGAGGATTCTGCATCAGCAAGGACTCCATCAACTACAGCTGTCAAGCTTGGACTATGTGAAAACTCCATTAAGGTAGATGTTACAAGCTACAGAGGTATGATTGGCTCGTTACTCTATCTTACTACAAGTAGACCAGATATTATGTATGCTACATGCTTATGTGCAAGGTTCCAAGCGGATCCTAGAGATATTCATCTCGTTGCTATTAAACGAATCTTAAGATATCTTAAGGGAACACCAAATCTAGGTATTTGGTACCCTAAAGAATCTGGTTTTAACCTTATTGGATATACAGATTCAGATTACGCAGAAAGTGTTGTTGATAGGAAAAACACCTCAGGGAGTTGTCAATTCCTAGGTAGTAGACTAGTCTCATGGTACAGCAAGAAACAACAAACAGTTTCAAATTCAACGGCTGAGGCTGAATATATTGCTGCTGGAAGCTGCTGTGCTCAGATCTTGTGGATTAGGAACCAGCTGCGAGACTATGGCTCTGTATTGAACAAAATTCCTATTTTATGTGACAATACAAGTACAATAGCCATCACCAACAACCCTGTGCACCACTCGAGGACCAAGCACATTGACATCAGGTATCATTTTATTAGAGAGCACGTCATGAATGGTACTTTTGAACTATTTTTTGTTCCAACAGAAGAACAAATAGCAGATATTTTCACTAAACCTCTTGATGAATCCACATTTACCAAATTAGTTGGTAAATTGGGTATGTTGAATAGCTTTAGTGATTAAACTTGTGAATATCTGAAATATGTTCTTGAGTGAATTTACAAATGAATTTTTCATAAATGAAATATTCATTTGCAAATTTATTTTATCATTTTCCAAAATTTTTTGCTTATTTCTATGTAATTTTTAGTATCTGATCTTATTTATTTACTCAACTTGTTAATTTTAATGTCTCAGAATATTTTATTTTCTCTAAAAATATTTTTCTATGAATTTAATTTGTTAAAATTCAAAAGAAATCTATTTTTGGACTGAAAATATTATTATATCTGAAATATTTTAATTATTTTAATTATGTAAATATTTTCTGCCATATTCATTTCAGTTTTCTGTAATTGTAATATTTTATATATTCTATTTTTTTGTGTTTTTAACAGTTTTTATGTTAATTATTCAGTATATTTAAAATACTTAATTTATTTTATACTAGAATGCAATCGGCAAGACAATTGAAATTGTCCTGCTGAAAGTCATTCCAGTACTAATACTTGTTTATTTTTAAATCAGTTTAATTTTATAACTGGCAAGACAATCGGTATGACTATTGATTGTCATGCCAGTAATAAAATTAATATCAGATATATTATGTTTTATTTTGTACTGGTATGACAATCGGTATGACTATCAGATTGTCATACCAGTTATATATTATTATTTGTTTTGTTTTTTTGTTTTTTCTTCAAAATTGCCTTGTATGACTATCGGTATGACAATCGGTAACACTATCCCGAATTGTCATGCCAGTTGTCTATATAGTGTTTCTTTGTCTTGTTAAAATCATTCAGTTCAGTTTTTGTTAAAAATTCCAACAGTCTTTCAATTTTTCTCTCTTATTTCTCTCTCTCTATTCGATCAAACTCAAAACTGCTTCCTTGTCTTCCTTGCTCGAGTTTTTACTCAGCATACAAAAATCATCACTCCTGTGATAAATACATACAAGTATATACATACAGAAGTGCTGTCGAATTTTTGTTAAAAAATCAGTTTGTGTTTGTTTGATTTTGGTTTTTTTTATTTTAATTTTTTTTAAAGAACTTTAACGAGATACAAATCTTTCTAAATTTTTCGAATATAATTGATTTAATTCGAATTGTTAAATTAATTTAATTAATTCGAATTTTCTTAATATTACTCTTAAAATTCTGAAAGTGTGTGTCCTATTATTTTTTTAAAAAAATGGCTCTCAATTTCCAAATCGTTTCGCCTAATCTTGTTGGTTATTTTAATCCAGATAAATATGATGTAGAAAAATTTAAGCCGTGGATTAGATTTTTAAATGACCATTCGATTGTTAGCTCTGCTAATAATTAAATGTGATTTTAAATGTTGATCTGCTAAGACTGATTTGCACAACCTCTACTGTGGACGATGATTTTAAATCTTTTTCATTCACCATGGCAAACACACAGTATGTGGTTGATGAAACAGTCGTCAATCGAGCTTTAAATTTTCCTATGGACAATTTCTGTAATTTGCCTTCTGAAAATGATATTTCAAACTTTTTCCATGCTATTCACTATCAGGGGGTAATTAATTTAACCAAGTTATCAAAATCCAATTTGGTGTCTGAATGGGACATTTTCTTCGATACACTTTCTAAAGTGTTTGCCAACTGCACTAAATTCAACTTTCACAACATCATTTCCACTCTGCAGTATATTGGTCTTGCGGTTGTTTTCAATCAAAGGATCAATTTTGGAAAACTACTTTTACCCATTCTCTTGAGACGTCTCACTACTGCTTTACGTGATCATTCTACAAATCGTAGGGTCTCGTGTTACTATGCTCGTTTTCTCATGCTCATAGCAGAACATATTCTCTCACCTGAGCATAAAGCCCTTTTTGCTAACTCCGCAGTAACCGAACCCCCTCCTGTAAGCAAAAAGATTTACACCCGCCAAGACACAACTTTCAAATTCATGCAAGTTCCAGTACTTGTATCTGCTTTTATGGCCACTTATATTCCCTTACCTATCTTCAATCTTCCCGGTCATGAACAGCAAGCTCAACCTCCAGTGGTTCAAACCACCCAGGCTCAAGCATCAGATGCACTTCCTCTACAGGTAATAGTTCCTCCAACTCAACCTATTCCTACTTCTGTTGAAAGACCCCCAGTGGTTGATAGGACTGACCATGAAGTTGTAGAACCACAGCTTCAATCCTAGGTCATAGAGCCAAACACAGAGTCACAACCTATCTCAACCTCTCCCCCACTGTCTAAAATGTTGACTAGAAGGTTAATAGGAAGTAGTTTGTTGGTGGATGTGAATGAACCCTCAGCTCTGCCTCCTCCGAAGAAAAGAAGAACATTTACTGAGGCATCTAAAAGCCCATCCTTGTCCTCCCAACAGGACATGGACTTTGAAATGGCCACTGAACAGTTACTAGAAACATCCTCTCAACAGGATGAATCTATTGAAATTCGCCATAGGGCCATGACATCCTGTACTGAGTCAAGCACAATTCCATTACTCACAATGGAAGCATACAGACCAGTAGATGATACTCAGGACACGGAGCGAGGAGTGCACATAGAGTCGGTTACAGTGCCTGCCATAGTTACGGCAAAAGAGCAGTCACATGCTTCTGAGGGAAAATCTGACTCTCAGCCACCTTTAATAGAGTCATTTTCTCCCCTCCCAGATCCAACACCTCTGGCTCCCTCACGGGATTCTCCACTCGCAGATTTATCTGGAGAAAGTGGAGGGCAACTCGGTCAATCTATCCCTGAAGCAATTCAGACATCTATTTCACATGAAATGATAGGTTTGACTGAGGATCAGGACTCGCGAATTCCCATTGCACCACCACTGACCTCTCTTGAAGAGGCTAGGGTAATTTTAAATGCAGGTACAGAAGATCAGCCTCAGGAAGACTCCTCACGAGCAATTATATTGAGAGATACACATGCACGTGAGTTGAGTGAATTAAACAGGAGAGATATTCAGATGAGCGCACACACAGACACAAACACTGAAAATCTATTAGCTCAAATTGCTGATCTCAAGGAACAACTTACAAAAAGTCAAGCTGAAGCTAAATCATTCAAAGCACAAGTGGTTGAACGGTCTTCTTCTTCCACCTCTGTCAATAATCAGCTGGCTCTTATCAGGACTGAAATATCAGATTTGAAGACATCTGTTGTACCAAAGTTTAACTCAATCCAGGAATCTCCAACGTTATCAGCTGACGACATTTCAAACTTCTGCTCTCTACATACAAGAATGACTTCTCTTGAAGACTTGGTTGAAATGAATCATTCACTAGATTCCTCCAGATTTCTGAAGATAGAGACGGGTATGGAACATCTGAATGAAGGGATGAAGCACCTGTACTACATGATCAAAAATTCTCACTGTCCCAAGGAAGAACAAAGGACTTTCTTTGAAGGGCCGTCTGGTGGAGGCTCAGGTTCGGGAGGTGATGGAGGTCATGGAGGATCTAAGGGAAAGTCTGTAGAGGATTCCTCAACTAAGGGGGAGAAGAAAGGGAGAAGTGATAAGGGAAAAGAAAAAGAGTCGTCTGCTGGAGGCACAGGGAAGCCTGATGGTATCTACTATAGTGGAGAACAGGATGACTTTGGTATTTGTGACGTTCCCACTGAACCAGTCTTGGAAGATAAAGATGGTTTCTTTGAAGCTGAGGAGGAAAGTGATTTTAGAGAATGGGAGGAGGAAGCTCCAGTGGATCCTCTGTTTGAGAAAGAGTTTCAGCAGCAGCAGCCAGAGATGAAAAGAAAAGAAGCTAAACTCAAAAAGGTCTCCCAGATCATTGACATGAGGAAAGACATACAAAGAATAGAAACTCTTCAAAAGAAACGTCTTCATGACATTAAGGCTCAAGAAAGGAGAAGAGATGTCAGACTGAAGATGGGTGAAAAATGGGATGAAGCTAGGAGAGTACTTGATATGCCTCAGCTGAGCACAAACAATGATAGGCAGTTTCTACATCTTCTGGACAAGCTGGAAATCTCTAATCCAAACAATGACATGTACATGAATGCTATAAAGACTGAAGTCTCAAGGATCACAGCTGCCTTTGACAGATCCCTAAATGAGATGAGCATATTTGTATATTGTCAGAGCGAAGGATCTTTCAAGGTGTCACTTCATCTGTTTGAGAATCGTTCTTTGTCAGAGATTTGGGTTCTTCTCAACAAAGTCAAAAGAAGCTCAGAATTGAATGAAGTTCTTCGAGAAAGGCTCAAAGAGTTTGCCAGTAGGGCTAGTCCTCAAGTGGTCAACAATCCTCATCAGGTAAGATTCTTTAAGTCTGACTGTCTTCAAATCTGCCAGCTCGATTCACAATCTCTTAAAGACTACTCAGCTAAGCATCTTGTCTGGATGGAACATCACTTAAGAACTGCTGGATATTCATCCATGTTGAAAACTCAAGCAGCTGATCTGATTCAAGCTTATTGTGAAAAGAATATTAAAAGGTACAATCAACTCAAGAATAAGCTAAAGACAGTTGAAGTTCAACCAGTTAGACCAGATAGCTTCACTTCAGAAAAGGATCGTGTCTTTGACAAGGAGTTGCTTCAAGATTTGGAAGAAGGTGAAGTCGGAAGAGAAGACATATGAATTTAAATAGCCCAAACTTAATGTAATATGATTAGAGCTTTATGAATCAAGATAGACTAATGTAGTTACATGTTCAGGCTAGAGGAACATCTATCTTGTATTCACTTGTAAATTTCGTTTGGAATTTGGAAATTGTTAAATATAATCCAGAACTTTTCTGCTATTTACTTTGCATTACTGTTTATATCTTTTTCTTATTTGTTAGTTGAGTTATCCTCTAGGTATTTGTTGTTATTGTCTAACAAACAAATAGGGGGAGATTGAAAGGCATATATCTTAGCCTATTTGTTTATTCGAGGATTTAACTCAACTCAAATAAGAATGTAATAAGTAAATAGTGGATCTATCGTCAGAGAGATCTCACAGAGTAACATATGTCAAAGGATTAAGTAACATTATTCATCTACAGACTTGATGACTTAATTCACTGGAAGAAGCTCAGTAAATTGATCAAGCCTCAGTGATATAAATCAAGATTGTGGATTTAATTAAGTGATAGAGATCTCGTCAGGGTATCAATTATTTACAAGGATTTAGTCTGAAGAAAATCAAGAGTATCAAGGTCAAGGCATGAAGAAACGTCACGGAAGTTAGTCACTCATGAACCAGACAGTACATCGAGTGTCAACATTGAAGTGGTGGAATTGATTCATATATTTCAGTGATTTTCAAAAGATATACAGAAGAATGGATGCTGCTCAAGATTAGTATTAATTCTCTATTAATTAATTAAGTCATATAATTTAATTAAGAAAATAAATTATATCTGCAAAGATTAATTTATTTGATTAATTGAATTAATTGATTAATTAATTCTGAATTAATATTAAGAATTTTCAGAATTTAAATTGGTTTAAAAATATGTTTTAATTCAACAAGACAACTGTTTGTATTAGTATGACAATCGGTATGACAATCAATAGTCATACCGAAAGTCATGCTAATTCAAAAGGATTGTCTTACCAGAATTATTATAGGATTTAAATCTATTTATTTTCAGCAAAAACAATCTGATTGTCCTACCGAAAGTCTTGCTAGTTCATTCTGATTGTCTTGCTAGTTCTAAAAGATAGTCCTACCGAAAGTCTTGCTGAGCCAAAGAGATTGTCATGCCAGTTCATTTTCATTCGGTTGGTTGATAAAAGAAGCAGAAGCTGAACATTCATTTTAATCATACAGAACAAAGCATTGAATACTCAAGCAGCAGAACACAGAACAAAAGAAACCTGCAGAGAAATTATTGCAAATTCACAGATCATTTATTTCTAGTATTTATTGTTAAATCCAATCCACTAGAAATACTTTACTTGTTCTTGTGTAACTATCTAGCGGATCGAAATCCCTAGAACTTAATCTCAAATCGCTTTTAGCATTTGATCTTTTTATTGCAAAAATAGAAAAAGTTCATGTCGAATTTATTCTAGATTTGTAATAATTAATTTGAGATTAATCCCTTGTAAACGATACCATTGTTGTAACACCTTTCAAGTTTAATAATAATTTTATTTAACTTGAATTTTGTTTCACCTTTATTTATTCCGCATTTTATTCGATTAAACGATATTGTTTGTATTCAACCCCCCTTCTACAAACATATAGAGACCTAACAATTACGTGTTTCATAAACACAAGAATCTCATGATCGTATTTATAATATTTATTGTTAAGGCAAGAAACGATTCCTATTCTAGATTTTCTAGATCACGCCTTATATTGATTTAAGTTCACCTAAATCTATCATCGCATGGTAAACATAGGCATATATCTCATATATAAAATTAAATAAACAAGTAAATGTAAAGTGCAATAAAGTAAATGTGTTTGGTTATGGCCCCATCCTATGTGATCTTTATCAAGCTCATGATAAAGATCAAGGTCAATCTAATATGGTGATGGAAATAAATACAACTACTTATTATATAAGTCTTCTTCTTTGTTTAGACTTCTTGTATGCCCCGTCTTCTTCTTTGTATCACCTCCATTGGATAGCCTTCTTGAGTCTTCAATTACATTACATGATTGAAAGTAAAACTAATCTAATGAACTTACAAAAATAACTCGAGTTACATTCGAGATTTATGATTACAAAGATTGACGACATGCAAGTCGTATTTAAAACCAAAACCAAAACCAATACACTAACGTCGAAAGGCCATAACCATCCACCATGCTCATACAACACATAAAAGCATGTTAAAACACATAATTTGATCTTAACATATCATATTATCCATGAATAAATCATAAAAAGAAAATATGACAAAAATCAGAAAAATCAGAATCAAATCAGAAAAACAAGAATCACTGTTTACGGGCAGTAAACGACGTCAAACGCCTTACAGACGAGTCGTTGATAGCTTTTCTAACAGTTTTATTCAGACGCTCGTTTACCTATGGAATAGGGTATTCGTTTGCGTAAATCGGACACCAGACCCAGATTTCAGCAAATCTGCAGCAGCCAATTCAGAATATGTATCTAATATGTATCTAATATGATTAGGTAATCTGTATCCAATTCAGAATCTGTATCTAATATGATTCTCATAATTAGAACAAACATAAATCATGTATATATCAGTATATATACAGATTACATAATCATCTTATGATTATACAACTCACATGAATATCATATATTCAAAACCATGCATATATAAGCATATTATATCAACATCAAATCATGGCGAATCACGTACATGCTCATATATCGAAAAAAGTTAAACACATAAACGAATTAAAAACTTTTCGCAAGTAGCTCTGATGCCATTGAAGGGTTTTTAGCACTTAAACGCAGCGAAAACTTAAATTTAAATCTTAAAAAATCGAAACCCTCCGCAGGATCCATGTGAAAAATAATATTTAATTCGTAGTTCAGTATGTTTACCTTAAGAAGATTTACGTTAATGGAAAGATGGAGGTCTTTAATGGCGATTCAAAAATGATGAACGGAGATCCTTAGCAGCTGCTTCTCAAGTGTGAAGCACTCCACCAGTATCTACCAAGAAAACGATGTAATGAAGGAGGAGGAGATGGAGAGAATTAGGGTTTTGTAAATCTTTTTGGTTTAGGAAAAAATAGGGTCTATAATTGTATATTTATAGGAAAAAATTTCAGCTGAAAATTTTTCCATAAAATATTATTATTATTAACTCTTTATTATTCTCACTAATAATTAAAACACCTTTTAATTATTAATCCTTTTTCTAAACTCTTTAGAAATAATTCTCTCACTTGATTTAATTTCCAAAAATTAAATTCTTAATTAATAATATTAAGAACCTTTTCTTAATTAATTTATAATCAATTAAATCTCATTTAATCAATTATTAAATTTGCCAATTAATTATTTATTTCATAAATAAATAATTATCAGCCATTATTAATTAATTCCTCCACCATTAAATCATTCTCTTTCATGGTGTGACCCTATAGGTTCAATATTAAGCCGGTAGTAGAAATAAATAATAATAAAACTATTTTATCATTATTTATATAAATTCTCTAATTCATTAAATATGATTAATTAATTAATCATATTTATTCTACATCGTGAGGGATACTTCTTAGCATATCGTGACTATCCGGATAATACAAATTCACTGCTTAGAATACCAAGAACCTATTCAGTGAGTAGTTACCGTACAATCAATTCCTTCTACCCTGCAATGTCACGATTAAATACAAGGCATGGAACTTGTGTCAAGCCTATCTTATTTAAACACTTGCTTTCCCATTCACTATGCTTAGTTCTATTTAATGTAAATTAGAAACTCATTTCTAATTTCATTCACTCTGGCCAGAGATTCCTGAACTAACATAAGTGGATCAGCATTGAACATTCTCTTCCTACACTGGAAGGGGTAGATCCTTTATTGATTATACACTATCTTCGTGTACAAATTCCTATACCCAGTAGAGCCCTTATAATTGTCCCTTGAGACTAAGAACTAAACCAAAGTATAGTTCAGTGTACACAAGATGACTATGATGACCTCAAGTCTAATGATACTTGTACAACTATCACTATGTGAACAACTGTTGACACGTGAGTGAACTCCATCAGTTGTTCAGCTGTGTGAGTCATGTTCAGTGAACTTATTCTATAATATGCACTTACATACTAGCTATAGTGTCACCACACAAATATCTATGAGAACAGACATCCTTCATAATGAAGCAAGCATAGTATGTACCGATCTTTGCGGATTATTAATTACCAGTTAGTAATCTTATGACCAGGAACTATTTAAGTTTAGAGTTATCATCTTTTAGGTTTCATTATTATGATCTCATCACAATCCATAAAAAGCTTTACTCTAAATTGTGGTATATCTTATTTAAACATTTAAATAGATAGAGCCCGCAATAAAAACAAAACAAGTCTTTTATTAATATCAATGAAATCAAAATAGATTACATAAAAGTTATTCCTAAATCCTAATACATGATTGGACTTAGGACATATCTCTTTCATATCCAACAAAATTTGAGGGTCGACGCGAGGTGAAGGAAATACTTGGTGAGCGATGCATAAAAATTAAGGGATTAACACCGAGTAGGAAATACTTGGTAAGGTGGAAAGGCGCGGAACCAAGCAAGGTAACGTGGGAGTTGGAGCCAAACTTGGAGCAATACCAAGAGGCGTTGGAGTGCTATTAGGAGGCGGCGATGTTGACGAGGGCATCGATGAATTTGGTGGGGGAGAGTGTCATGCCTGGACAAAATTCAACTTCTTTAGGCGTGAAAGATTCTAGAGAAGACTGGAGTGGTACGTATGACTCTAGAAAATAGAAGGATATTATAGAAGCCTTTAAAAGGCGTTTGAAGATTCTATAAGGATCTAGAAGATAGCAAAACTTGAAGGAGTTTGGTGAAATCTTCCGGAACCCTCAAGTGTTTGGGAAGTTTGTAGAGATTTCCTATGTGTATATTCTAGATAGGTAGGTTCTAGAATAATGTATAGATACTTAGTGGAATAATCTAAAAGCATGTGGGATGTACATGCACTACACCATATATGGCCTTTACCAACATTTATTTTGGTGTTACAAGCAAAAATATTACCTTTAATCACTAAAATTTAATATGAGCTAACACTTTTTTTGACGTTACAGTAGTGGTAAACCGATGTTACCATAGACATAATTACACTGCTATTGTAACACGAAATACTGTGTTAGGATTGATAATAAAAAGTGTGTTACCACATCACTAAAAAATATAAGCGGCATAATTGGAGGTTCTTATTTTTGACCAAAATTTAGGGGGACAAAACCTAAAATCTAACCCGCTTATCCAAACATTCTCTCCGTTACTTATCTAAACACTCTCACCTCTTCTCTCTGAACTCTCAAAATCATTCATCCCTAACATATTCTCTTCATTGGGCTCTTTTTTACTCTATTTTCTTCAACTAAATCAATCTTCACAGCTTCAAACACGTTTGTAACAATCGAGTTCTACCAGTTAGGGTTTGAATTGGGGCTTATAGAAAAGGCTTCAATTACGAATTTTATACAAGGTTTTTGGAGTTTTGTTCATGATATCAGTTAAATGTTTATGTTTATGAGCTTTCATATTGTTATAATTCTTATTATTAATTTAATATTTGTATAAAGTGTTGGAATCTATGGCATCCCATATTATACTAAACTCTCTTAACTACTAATTTATATCGGTAATGTTTAATCTCTCTCTCTCTATCTCTTTATTTATCTCTCTCTCTCTCCACCCTGTTATGTGCATTATAATTGAAATTATGAGGTGAATTGCTCAAGTATGCCACTATTTGTTAAAGGTTTCTTCTAATCATCTCTCTCTCTCCATCTCTATCTCTCTCTGTCTCTCTCTCTGCCTCTCTCTCTCTCTATCTCTCTTTCACACACACACACTCTTTGTATTAGATGCATTATAATTAAAATTCTATGGTGACTCGCTAAAGTATGAGACTATTTCTTAAAAGTTTTTTATTTTTATTATGAGTATACATGAATATATAAGGACATGCCTACGGAGTGTTAATTAAGTTATGGCTATACTTTATAGTTTATAGTTTAATGTTGTAGATGTGTGAATTTTATATTAATTACAGTTTTGTCTCTCATATATTTTTTCTTATTAAGCTATTTGTTTTACTTAGGGCCCATTTGTTTACAGCTGAAGATAGCTGAATGGGCTTTATCTGACCGATCCAGATTTATTCATATCGTTTGGGCTCCTTCTCCTCAGCTAGCCGAATCTTTTTTCTCCATGAATCATTCATAACTAAAATCCCATATGAAGCCATTCATATATATACGTATTACGTACATAACCCCAATTGTAGTTAGGTATTATTTCGCGAAAGCAACGGCCGAGGAAGAAGAATACCTATGCACACCGAACAAGGTAAAATCAATATATTAGCTACACAAATATACTTAATTTTCTAGTTTTTATCATCTTCTTGATTAATTTTATGGGTTCTTTATCATTATTTAATTGTTGGGTATCTTTCTCATTTTGAATGCTTTGTTTGTGTGGGTTGTTTAATTAGTTAATGTTCTTGTGCTTTTGATAGATCGATGGGGTTCCATCTGGTTTATGATTTATGTGTGCTTATATATATAATTATTTAATAGCTCATCTGCCATAGCAAGACTTTAAATTTTTCTCGCGGAGGTTGATTGAAAAGTACTATATTGGATGATTATGGAGAGTTCTCAATTTTGTAAGTCAGTATCATAGGAGACACTAGTCTGTTGTTGAAACACTTGATCATCATTTGTTTTGATGTAATCAACTGTATAGTTCGGAGTTTCTTAGTTTATACATAAAGTTACATCATTTAATTTTATTATAGTGCCCACAAGTTAGACAAGTTAGACTCAATGAGCGGCTGTAATCTGTATAGTGTATATTAGCCTATAGGTATGTAGGTTTCATAGATTTGGGCTTGCTATAGTAAAAGAAATGGCACATATACACTTTTTTCATTTTTAGCAGAAAGTTAACATGTTGTATAGAGTAAAAAATATTATTTTAATTAATATATTATGTGATGCACTATGTCTGTATGTGTATATATTGGTTTGTTTCGGCATTGTTACAATTTGGTTATTTTTAAAAACCAAAAACCAAACTAAAGTATCATTTCTGATTCTTGTTGTTTTTTTGGTTCGTTTTCCATTGGTTTTGGTTCCTTTCCCTTTTTTTTCTAGTTCATCTGCTCACCGCTATTGGCAATCAAAAAAGACTATCACCTTTAATGACTGAGTCTTTCCTATGTTATTTATGTAGTTCTTTGGTTATTATAGGAATTAAGTCTTGCAAATTTGGTTATTGTGTGTACTCAGGTTGACGATGTGCTCATTTAGCACATTATTGTACATGAACAGAACAAAGTGGGAACTTACATTGATTTAATAACTATATACTTTCTCTAATTGTATCTTACTAACTTGTATATGTTGAGACTATTTATGGTTAACAACAAATTGTTAAACACTTTGTAAGGGTTGTGATAAGAAGTATGCTGATAATAATCTGTATTATGGTATTAGTTATTACTAGAGTTATTGTTTAACATGAAGGGAACCAAAACTGGGGAGACCATATGCAGGGATTCATTGAAATACTAGAGTGCATCTGTTAATTTACCTTGTATTATGGTATGAATCATATGGTCGATGCAGTTTCTTGTACATAGATTGACCTTTGGGACGTTTTCAATCCAAATAAGCTAAACACATTCCCTTAACGTGTGCCTGGTTCCAGAACAAGGAATAAAGCGAATTGTGGCAACCTGCATACTGCCATAGTCGGAACTGTTATAAATATCGGGATCACCAAGTTCTTGAATATAAGCATGTTCTTTTTTACGCAGTGCTGTCATTTGGAAGACATTTGTTGTCATTCTTAATCTTTTCATCATCAAAGTCAGAAAATAAGAAGTCCCTCATCATTATATTAGACATTTGTTAGTATATCATATTTAGTTAGCTGTTTCCCTTTGTACTGTAAATTATTAAATAGGAAGTGTCACTTCCTACTTTGTAGATCAATTTTATGATAGCTGTGGAAATATTGCTACTAGATAAACGTTGATACCTGTGTTTATTTATTATTCTATTTGGATCTCTTTGTCGAAGGCATCCTAATATCAGTAGTCAGAGTGGAGCTATCTGCTTAGATATCCTGAAAATATGTATAAGATCATCTGATCTTCCAGTATGATTCACTGATTAAGTATCCCTATAGGGTTGGTATATGTGGTTAAGATATTTTTTTTTCACTTTGTATAAGATTCTGTTAAGTATTAATAAGGTGAGATTGAATTTTAATCATCCTTATTCTTGATTATCTGAAGTGTGCGTGTACCTTATCTTTATTCTCGTATTACTTCCATGTAGTTATGGATCAAGCAAGTGAAAATGCAAGTCAAAAATCCTTAAGAACATATTGGAAGGACGATAACTTAACCAAAACTTTTCTTGAGGCTTGCATTCATGAGATTACAGCATGTGGTAGGCAAGGTAGCAGTTTGAAACCTTTTTCATGGGATAACGTGGGAGAAGTTCTTAAGAAAATGCACAACTTTAATGTTGATAAAAGACAAATGAGAAATCGATACGATTACTTGAGGAATAGATATGCTGCTTGGTGCGGCTTGAAAGGTAAAACTGGGAATCACTATGATCCCACGAATAACACTTTTAACTTCACTGAGCAAGAATGGATATAACATATTCAGGTTTCACTCTTCAATAAAATTATTACTTAGTATTAGGTCAGTCTCCAAACATTATTCTAAATTGAGTGTGTTTATTGTGCAAGCTAATAAACATGTAGCTACTTTAAGAACCACACCTTTGATTTTTACAGATCTTTGCAAAAGCCTTTTTGATGGCGTTGCTGCTACTGGTATCAGCCATATACAGCAAGGTAGTATAACCCTCCTGGTTTTCAGCAACCGCAATATGTCCCAAAGCAACAACTTAAACTTTGGCAGTTACCTCAAGCTAATGAAAAATCGAAATTGGAGGAGTTGAGGCTCATGTGCAAGAGCCAAGCTGTGTCTATTAAGACCTTGGAGAATCAGATCGGGTAATAGGCTGCAGAAGAAGAAACTGGATAAGCAGTTTGTGAAGTTTCTGGAGGTGTTCAAGAAACTTCACAACAACATACCTTTCGCTGAAGCTCTTGAACAAATGCCTAGTTACGCAAAGTTTATAAAAGATATTCTCTTTAGAAAGGTGAAGCTTGATGACTTAAAGACCGCTCCTCTCACGGAGGAATGCAGTGCGGTGCTGCAGCAGAAATTACCTCCGAAGCTTAAAGATCCTGGAAGCTTCACTATTCCTTGCACCATTGGAAATGTGTCATTTGATAAGTGTCTATGTGACTTGGGAGCTAGCATCAATCTGATGCCCTTGTCAATCTTCAAAAAGTTGGACTTTCCTGATTCAAAGCCTACATACATGACTTTACAGTTGGCTGATCGTTCTATTACATATCCGCGAGGTATTGTGGAGGATGTCTTGGTCAAGGTGGATAAACTCATTTTCCCTGCTGATTTTGTAATTCTTGATTTCGAGGAGGATAAGATGTTAGGTCCCAATGTGTTTGTAAAAGGGGGGGTTGAATACAAACAATACCGAATAATCGAATTTAGTGCGGAATAAAAAATTGAAACAAAATTCATGTTAAATAAAAATATTATTAAACTTGAAAGGTGTTACAACAACGGTATCGATTACAAGGGATTAATCTCAAATTAATTATCACAAATCTAGAATAAATTCTACATGAACTTTTTCTATTTTTGCAATAAAAAGATTCAAATGCTAAACGCAATTTGAGATTAAGTTCTAGGGATTTTGATCCTCTAGATAGTTACACAAGAACAAGAGAAAGATTTCTAGTGGTTTGAATTTAACTTTAATAACTAGAAATGTGATCTTGAATTTAGCAGATGAAAAAGAAAATATTTTTTGCGGCTGCTTTTCTTTTGTTCTTGAGTTGTTGGATGATGTTTGACTTCTGCTGCTTTTTCTTCTTTTATAATTCATTCAACAGACCTACTTGAACTGGTAAGACAATCTGTTAATTGGCATGACAATCGGCAAGACAATCCATTGAGCTAGCAAGACAATCAAAATGAACTGGCAAGACAATCCTCCTCCCAGTGTAACTTTCGGTGAGACTATTGAAAATGGCCTGGCATGATAATCGGTATGACAATCCAGATTGTCGTGCTAGTTCAATTTCAATTGTCTTGCTGAATTAAAACTGATTTTAATCCAATTAAAATTTTGAAAATTCTTAATATTAATTCAGAATTAATTAATCAATTAATCAATAAATTAATCTTTGCAGATATAATTTATTTTCTTAATTAAACTATATGACTTAATTAATTAATAGAGAATTAATACTAATCTTGAACAGCAACCATTCTTCTGAAAATCTTCTGAAAATTACTGAGAATTATGAATCAATTCCACCACTTCAATGTTGACACTCGATGTACTGTCTGGTTCATAAGTGACTAACTTCCGTGACGTTTCTTCATGTCTTGACTTTGATACTTGATTTTCTTCAGATTAAATCCTTGTAATTCTCTGATACCCTAACAAGATCTCTGTCACTTGATTAAATCCACAATCTTGATTTATATCACTGAGGCTTGATCAATTTCTTAAACTTCTTCCAGTGAATTAATTCCTCAAGTCTATAGATGAAAGTTGTTTCTGAATCGTTTGACAGATGTTACTTTGTGAGATCTCTTTGATGGTAGATCCACTATTTACTTATTACATTCTTATTTGAGTTAAGTTAAATCCTCGAATATACAAATAGGCTATAACATATACCTTTCAATCTCCCCCTATTTGTTTGTTAGACAATAACAACAAATACCTAGAGGATAACTCAACTAACAAATAAGAAAAAGATATAAATAGAAATGCAAAGTAAATAGCAGAAACGTTCTGGATTATATTTAACATTTTCCAGATTCCAAATAGATGTTCCTCTAGACTGAACATATCTTCAAGTAGTTTCATCTTCTTTTGTACAACCACATTTCCTGTTGAGAAGCACATATCTCTCTTGCTTCTCCCCCTATGAGAATCAACTGATTAAAGAAGATCACCTTCATTTGCCACATCTCCCGTACAATAGGATCCGCAGATAAAAACCAATGGTACTCCCCTTATGGAAAACAGCTTCTTCCCTTAAATTCAAAATCACCCAATGGTGTGGTGTAGTGTACATATGTAGGATCTTTTTCTTCCTCCCTACTATTTCTCCCCCTTAGTTGAGGAATCCTCCAAACTATTACTTAAGCTTTTATCTCCCCCTTAGAGAAGGATTGTATGCCGTTATCTGAAGGAGTTCTCATATTTCACTTGGTTGGAAAAGAAATAACAAGTAGTTTCTCTTTCTTCCTCACTGTGAGTGTGTGATTCTGTTTTAGTGTACCTCACATGTGTTTCACTCTTCTCTCCACTCGTGTTTACACTCATTCTCACAAGTGTATCACTCCTCTCATAGCTCCAACATTCAGCTGTACCTACAAGGAAAATCACCTTAGCCATCCTTAAGGAGGTCACAGGTAGTGCAATGAGAGTTCGCAAATCCCCATCCTTGTTAAACTCGTTAGATGAATCTGAGTCATAATCTACAAGTTGCTAGTTTCCCTTTTAGGGTTCCAGATTTGAATTCTGGGAAGGTAAACAATGATCCAACGAATTTAGCATAAAGATCAAAGTTCCCTTCTAATGTCTATGAAGACATTTCCTTGTGACTCATCAGGTAATATCTGAATCATTGTCAACAAGTTGACGATCTGCGCCTATGTCAGATCCACTATCCGCAGATGCATCCAGGGGATTTAAGCCTGGGGAGGTAGATACTGACCACTGACATATGGCTTTTGGATCAGTATCCTCTCTTAACACCTGTAAAGGCAATTGGTCAATTAACGAACCTTGAACAATCGAATCTGACCTTAAAATGGTCGAAACTCCTGTTTCCGTCAACTCATCCTTTGTGTGTGTAACCTTTCCTTGTGCATCAAGAATTGTTTATGTTTGAGGTGGTGACACTACATCGGATACCCTGGCCGACAGGCAAATTTCAATAGACGCAACATGTTGAGAGAATGAATCTAGTAACTGTTTTTGTGCCTTTTCAGCCATTACATCTTTTTGAGAAGATGTATGGGAGCTAGCAGTTGTCTCAGTTTAAATACTACTCATCTATGTAGGAGACAGAGCTACTGGGTTGACTTCAGAACCTTCCTTATGTGGTGCACTAAGGCACTATCTCCCTCACGCTCACTCATACTTCATTTTAGTGGTAAGAGAGTGTTGGTTGGTTTTGTTTCTGTGTTTGTCTTTATAGTCTGGGATAGAAGTTGTGGGTTTTCAACCTCATGACTGTCAATGAAAAAAGCCATTGGAGACTAAACCTGTATCACAAAACATATGGCAATAGAGAGATAAAATATACTTAAGATCTATAATGAATGAAAATTATACATTTAATCTTTTGAGAGAAATGATGTACAATAGTGATTTCAAAAGATTTTAATGAAATTAGAAATCACTAATGTAGAAAGAAGTTTGATTTTCTCCTAAAACTCACTGCACATATAAAACAATATGTTTGTGCCTAGTGATAAGAGAGTTATTAATATGACGACTCTACTAGTTCATATTAAACTGTAACTTCAGTTAGAGTGTCATACCATGTTCTTCACGATTGCTTGAGTAGTACACTAGTTCATACCAACCTGAAGTGAGATTGTGAAGAAGAAATTGCATAGCCCAATAGATCTGCAGCTGCAAAGTCCATGAACTGTGGTGCACTGACTTCCTCTTTTGACTCACCAACCAGGAGTACACTTGTACACATC
Source organism: Apium graveolens (assembly GCF_009905375.1). NCBI lineage: Eukaryota > Viridiplantae > Streptophyta > Magnoliopsida > Apiales > Apiaceae > Apium > Apium graveolens. Next base: position 147,262,999 of record NC_133653.1, read on the forward strand.
TTACTAGAGTCCAATTCCAAGTGTAATGTGCATCAGGTGCGTGATATGTCATAATATTCTCAAGTCTCGTCACTGGTGCTATATGTTAGATACTGCTTCCTGATAATAACCAAGCACAATATACAAATTTTCAATGATAACATTACTAGCTTACAAACAACCATATCCCTCAGATAAACCTTTGCTGTTATCTCCAAAGGTAACCAGTGGGCCAGCTTTCTCAACCATATTTGATAGCAGGGCTCTATCTCCGGTCATATGTCTTGATGATCCACTGTCAAGAATCCACACTACCGGTTCCACCTGTTTAATGCCCTGCACTACAAATGGATTAGACCTTCTTCAGAACCCAAACTTGGTTGGGCCCGGCATACTTGTAGAATTGACCTTTGTCAGGAAAAACAACATTCTTAACTTTAATGGTGTCAACTTTCTCAATGACTGACCATTTGACCTTATAAACAGCCTTAACAAATTTCTGTTTAGGCTTAGGCATAAATGTCTCCTTTCTAGCCTTAGAAGTACTAGCAGTCTTAGACCTATCATGCTTCCTATTATTCACATGCAGACGAGGAGTAGTCTTATCACTAGAAACATGCTTACCATTAAAATAAGCATACATCAAATTAAAAGCACAAGACATACAATTAGCAACACCACATGCTTTATGAGAGGAATTAACAATAGGAAAATTATGCATGGTAGACATGGCATTTTTGTTATCCAACTCATGTGTGTCTGAGTTAGTCTCAGTTGCTTTCACAACTTTGACTGGAACTTTTGACACACTTAGCTTGGAAACAACCTTCTCATTAGCAAGATCTTCAGCACGCATTTCTTCTTGAACAATAGAGGAGGTCGTATTAAATGGTTCAGCAATTGATCTTTTATAGAGGGGTTCATCAACACCCTTAAGCACATGTGGTACTTCCCTACCTTTAGCACAGACATGAGGAGGGGAGTTTATGCCTAATTCTCCAATAGAAGCATTGTAATCATAACTTATTCCAGATGTTTGATTAACAACTTGCTTACTGTAGAACTCTCTAGCCTTCGAACAAGAATTGAAGTAGGCTCTAACCTTAGTCTCAAGACCGGTGATCTTGTCTTTGAGAATAGTTTCAAGTTGTCTATAACATTTAACTCTATTCTCTAGAAAAGATACTTGTTCTTTTAACTTGTCTTGATTAATGTGCACAAGTCTTAATTTATTGACCTCTTTCTCAAGGTCTTTGATCTGCTGACTTAACAGTTCATTATCACGATGAGCATAATCTAAGGAACCTCCTAGATGATAAACTAATTCAGCATCAGTAAATTTTACCTCTTTTCTTGACGATGAAGCTTTTCCATCAATAGCCATAAGAGCAAGATTCTCATCTTCTTCATCTTCACTATCAGTATCATCACAGCTTCCTCCCTTTTCCAGGTAAGCCCTTTCATAGTTACTCTTTTGATTTGAATCATAAGAGTTCTTCCTTTCTTTGGCTTTCTGCATTTTATGGCAAAGTGTCCCAACTCATTGCAGTTATAGCATTTAATGGTGCTCCGATCAACCATTCCTATTTTGTATCCACCACTACTGGTGTTAGAGGATGAAGACCCACCTGTCTGGAATCTGTTGTAGTTGGACTTGTACTTGAACTTGGGATTTCTCTTGAATCTGACATTGGAGAATCTCTTGACAATCTGGGCCATTGACTCATCTTCCAATTGCTCCAGCTCTTCCAAGGAATAAAAAATCATCACTGGATTGATTTGTAGGAGGAGGGTCATATTCTGCTACTAACACATTTTCCTCAGCCTTGGAAAACTGTACAATTATCTCCGACTGTTGAGATTGTTGTTGTTGTAGTTGACCTTCAGCTACAAGAGCAGTAGATGTGCTGACCGTTCTATCTTCCCCGTAGACTTCCTTTTGCTGAATTTGCTCCAACTCATAGGTTTTTAACACACCATAGAGTCTATCCAAAGAAATCTCACTCAGATCTCTAGCTTCTCTTATGGCAGTGATTCTATGTTCAAGATGAGTCGGCAGTGTTAAAAGGAACTTTTTGTTGACCTCCCTGATTGAATAATATTTTCCATTTATGTTCAGGTTGTTGATCAATGCATTGTACCTCTCAAACACTTCAGTAATTCCTTCTCCTGGATTGGATTTAAAATGTTCATACTCAGAGGTTAGGATCTCCAACTTGTTCTCCCTAACTTCCTCTGTACCTTCATTAATCACCTCAATAGTTTCCCAGATGTGTTTGGACTTTTTACAGTTCATCACATGTCTGTTCATCAAGGGATCGAGGGAATCAACTAAAATTAACTGAAGGCTGGCATCCAAGGAGGCTTCTTCTTTTTCAGCAGGAGAAAAATCCTCAGGCTCTTTTGGATAGGTTCTAGCTTTGGTAATCACAACATCATCTACTATCACCTCTGGTTCAATAACCATCGGAGTTTTTGGACCCTTCTTTAACAAGTTCAGATATTTGGGATTTGCAACTTGTGAAAACAAGAGCATCTTCTTCTTCCACATGATATAATTTTCTTTATCAAATAGTGGAATTTTAACGGTTCCAACTTTTTGTGAAGTCATTATGAATTTTTGAATAAATAAAAATTCAAGGAGTTGAAAAATCACAAAAGTCTAGGATCTTGATTTGTTCGTTAATCAGAAGGCTCTGATACCAATTGTTAGGTCCCAATGTGTTTGTAGAAGGGGGGGTTGAATACAAACAATACCGAATAATCGAATTTAGTGCGGAATAAAAAATTTAAACAAAATTCAAGTTAAATAAAAATATTATTAAACTTGAAAGGTGTTACAACAACGGTATCGATTACAAGGGATTAATCTCAAATTAATTATCACAAATCTAGAATAAATTCTACATGAACTTTTTCTATTTTTGCAATAAAAAGATTCAAATGCTAAACGCAATTTGAGATTAAGTTCTAGGGATTTTGATCCGCTAGATAGTTGCATAAGAACAAGAGAAAGATTTCTAGTGGTTTGAATTTAACTTTAATAACTAGAAATATGATCTTGAATTTAGCAGATGAAAAATAAAATATTTTCTGCGGATGCTTTTCTTTTGTTCTTGAGTTGTTGGATGATGTTTGACATCTGCTGCTTTTTCTTCTTTTATAATTCATTCAACAGACCTACTTGAACTGGCAAGACAATCTGTTAATTGGCATGACAATCGGCAAGACAATCCATTGAGCTAGCAAGACAATCAAAATGAACTGGCAAGAGAATCCTCCTCCCAGTGTAACTTTTGGTGAGACTATTGAAAATGGCCTGGCATGACAATCAGTATGACAATCCAGATTGTCATGCTAGTTCAATTTCAATTGTCTTGCTGAATTAAAACTGATTTTAATCCAATTAAAATTTTGAAAATTCTTAATATTAATTCAGAATTAATTAATCAATTAATCAATAAATTAATCTTTGCAGATATAATTTATTTTCTTAATTAAACTATATGACTTAATTAATTAATAGAGAATTAATACTAATCTTGAACATCAACCATTCTTCTGAAAATCTTCTGAAAATTACTGAGAATTATGAATCAATTCCACCACTTCAATGTTGACACTCGATTTACTGTCTGGTTCATGGGTGACTAACTTCCGTGACGTTTCTTCATGTCTTGACTTTGATACTTGATTTTTCTTCAGATTAAATCCTTGTAATTCTCTGATACCCTAACAAGATCTCTGTCACTTGATTAAATCCACAATCTTGATTTATATCACTGAGGCTTGATCAATTTCTTGAACTTCTTCCAGTGAATTAATTCCTCAAGTTTGTAGATGAATGTTGTTTCTGAATCCTTTGACAGATGTTACTTTGTGAGATCTCTTTGACGGTAGATCCACTATTTACTTCTTACATTCTTATTTGAGTTGAGTTAAATCCTCGAATATACAAATAGGCTATAACATATGCCTTTCATAAGAAAATTCCCATAATCTTGGGAAGACCTTTCTTGGCTAATGGACGAACCTTGACAGATGTGCAGAAAGGTGAACTTACCATGCGAGTGATGGATCAGGATGTAACTTTTAATGTGTTCAATGCCATGAAATTCCCTACAGAAAATGAGGAGTGTTTTAATGTGGAAATGGTCGATACTGTGGTTAATTCTGAACTTGATCGATTGCTAAGGTCCGATGCCTTAGAGAAAGCCTTATTGGGGAGTTTCGATAGTGAAGATGACGAAGGTGATGAGCACTTGCAATATCTGAATGCTTATCCCTGGAAGAGGAAGATTGATATGCCTTTTGAATCTCTTGGAATGGAGGAATTAAACAAAGCTCCTAAACGCCTCAAGCCATCTATTGAGGAAGCTCCTACTCTTGAGCTTAAGCCTTTACCTGAACATTTGAGGTATGCATTTTTAGGTGATGCATCTACTTTGCCAGTTATTATTGCATCTAACCTATCAGGTAGTGACGAGGAGAAGCTTTTGAGGATTCTAAGAGAATTCAAATCGGCAATTGGATGGACTGTAGCAGATATTAAGGGGATCAACCCTTCTTATTGCATGCATAAAATTCTACTAGAAGAAGGTAGCAAGCCTACGGTTGAGTAGCAAAGAAGACGTAATCCGGTCATGAAGGAAGTAGTGAAGAAGGAAATTCTTAAGTGGCTGCATGCAAGGATTATTTATCCCATTTCGGACAGTTCTTGGGTGAGTCCAGTTCAGTGTGTACCAAAGAAAGAAGGTATCGCGGTTGTTGCTAATGAGAAGAATGAGCTCATTCCTACTCGAACAGTCACGGGGTAGAGAGTTTGCATGGATTATAGGAAGCTGAACAAAGCTACAAGGAAGGATCACTTCCCTCTTCCTTTTATTGATCAGATGCTGGATAGATTAGCTGGGCATGATTACTATTGTCTTCTGGATGGCTATTCGGGTTATAATCAAATTTGTATCACTCCAAAAGATCAAGAGAAAACTACATTCACGTGTCCTTTTGGTACTTTTGATTTTCGAAGAGTTTCTTTTGGGCTATATGGAGCGCCAGCCACTTTTTAGAGATGTATGATGGCCATCTTTTCTGATATGATTGGAAATAATGTAGAAGTGTTCATAGATAATTTCTCCATTTTTGGAACTTCTTACGACGAATGCTTGCACAATCTTGGGTTAGTATTGAAAAGGTGTGTTGAGACCAATTTGGTTCTCAATTGGGAGAAATGTCATTTTATGGTACGTCAGGGCATTATTCTTGGGCACAAGGTTTCTAATAAGGGTCTTGAAGTGGACAAAGCCAAGGTGGAGGTCATTGAAAATCTTCATCCACCAATTTATGTTGAGGGAATTCACAGTTTTCTTGGTCACACGGGTTTCTATAGGCGTTTCATCAAGGACTTCTCAAAAATTTCGAAGCCATTGTGCAATTTTCTATAGAAAGACGTTCATTTCAAGTTTGATGACGAGTGCCTTGCTGCTTTTGAGATATTAAAAAAGAGTTTGATTACGACACCTATCATAACTGCACCTGATTGGTCTGAGCCATTTGAAATGATGTGTGATGCAAGCGATTATACAGTTGGAGCAGTTCTTGGGCAACGCAAGAACAACATATTTCATGTAGTCTACTATGCTAGTAAGACTCTGAATGGTGCACAACTGAATTACACCACTACTGAGAAAGAACTTTTGGCTATCGTCTATGGTTTTGAGAAGTTTCGATCTTATCTACTTGGGACGAAGGTGATAGTTTTCACTAATCACGCTGCAATTCGTTATCTCATCTCGAAGAAGGACTCGAAGCCTAGATTGATTAGATGGGTTCTTTTGCTTCAAGAATTTGAATTAGAGATCAAGGACAGAAAGGGGACTGAAAATCAAGTCACTGATCATCTTTCACGTTTAGAGAACCCTAATGCTACTTCACTGGGCAAGACATTGATAAATAAGTCTTTTCCCAATGAGCAATTATTTGGAGTGCAAGAGGAAGAACCGTGGTTTGTAGACATTGTGCACTACCTTGTGAGTAATGTTATGCCTTCAGAGTTTACTCTAGCTCAAAGGAAGAAGTTTCTACATGAAGTGAAGTGGTATATGTCGGATGAGCCATTTCTTTTTCGCCAAGGAGCTGACCAAATCATCTGGAGATGTATTCCTTATAGCGAAATGGGGGGATCTTACGAGATTGCCACTCAACGGCTTATGGAGTACATTATGGTAGAGAAAAGACAACATCTCGTATTCTTCAAGCAGGTTTCTTTTGGCCACTTTGTTTAAAGATGCTCATCAGTTTGTTTTGAAATGTGATCGATGTCAATGTGTGGGTAATATGTCCAAAAGGGATGAGTTGCCTCTTAATGTGCTTCTCGAGGTCGAAGTCTTTGATGTTTGGGGAATTGACTTCATGGGGCCATTTGTCTCATCTTGTAACAATCAGTATATTTTGTTGGCGATTGATTATGCATGAAATGGGTTAAAGTTAAGGCATTTCCAACGAATGATGCAAAAGTGGTGCTTAATTTTCTTCACAAGAAGATATTCACAAGGTTTGGAACTTCAAGAGTCATAATCAGTGATGAGAGGTCGCGTTTCTGCAACCGCAAGTTCACCGCTATGATGCAAAGGTATAATGTGAATCATCGCATTGCAACGGCTTATCATCCTCAGAAAAATGGGCAAGCTGAGGTGTCTAACAGAGAGATCAAGCGCATCTTCGAGAAAGTTGTGTGTCCATCGAGGAAAGACTGGTCTTTGAAGCTTGATGAAGTTGTTTGGGCATATAGAACAACATACAAGACTCCGTTGGGAATGTCGACGTTCCAGTTGGTTTATGGTAAGGGGTGTCATTTGTCGGTGGAGCTAGAGCATAAAGCGTATTGGGCTTTGAATCAGGATTTGGATGCAGCTGGTAAGAAGAGGATGCTTTAATTAAATGAGCTCGACTAGTTTTGACTTCAAGCTTATGAGAACAACAAAATGTATAAGGAGAAAGTCAAGAGGTGGCACGATCGGGGTCTAGTGCTCAAATTATTTGTATTGGGGCAACAAGTTCTTTTGTTCAACTCTCGTATCCGTCTTTTTCCTGGAAAGTTGAAGTCAAGATGGTCTGGGCTGTTCGTTGTTAAAACTGTGTTTCCACATGGAGCGGTGGAGATTTTTGAGAATGATCCGGGCCAAGCATTCAAGGTAAATGGTCAGAGGTTGAAGCATTACTATGGTGACATGGAAAACCGTGAGGTGGTTAGTGCCGTTTTGTTGTCTGTTTGATCTCGAGTTTCTATGTCAAGCTAACGACGTAAAGCAAGTACTTCTTGGGAGGAAACCCAAGTTTGTTGTACATTAGTAAGTAGAGGAAGCAAGAATAAAAGAGAAAATCACAAAAAATATCAGAAAAACAGAAAAATTCAGGATCAACTTCAGAAGCCATGTGCGCACGCGCTGATCTAGCGCGTGGCCGCGCTGAAATTACAGAGACACGGCACGCCTGCGCTGATCAAGCGCGCGGCCGCGCCGATTTGGCAGAAGTAGAGCGTGCCTGCGTTGTCCTAGCGTGTGGCCGCACTGAGGTCCCGACTTAGAAAAATAAAAAAAACAGTTTTGAAGAGGAAAAACGGGATTTTTGCTACAAAATCAATTCCTACCCGAATTTTACTCTCCCACATCCCAAATTTCCCTCTCCAAATCAAACTCATTATTCCCACTATTCCCATAATCAAATCCCACTTCTATTCCATATATAATTCTCTTTTCACCTCCTATAAATACATACACTTATACACAAACTTCTTCACCACTTCACAAATTTCTCAAACAAAAAATTTCTCTCAAACACAAACTCTTATTCTCTCTACTCAATTCCAATGGCACCCAAGAGACAAAGAACACAAGTAAGCAGCAGCACCACCGATTCTTCGAGTACTGCTGGTGTGAGGCCGAGGTTTTCTACTCCCGAGGCTGAAGCGGAGTATACGAGGCTTCTCTCGAAGCCCATCATCAAGGAGAGAGATTTTCTGCCATCGGGGAAGGTTGGTAAGCTGTTGGAGATGATTCTAGAGATGGGTTAGGTTCCTTTTTGTGAGGCACCCGTTGATGTGCCCATGAGTGTTGTTCGCGAGTTCTATGTGAATACAAAGGATGAAAAGAATGGTTTCACGGTGGTGTGAGGGATGACTGTGGAGTATAGTGCTGATGCTATTAGGAGAGTGATTGAGCAGCCCGCGAGGAAGCCCGGTCAGGACACTTGGAACGATAAGACTCCGGAGGACTTTGATCTGGATCTTATTGTTACTATACTATGCATGCCTGATACACACTGGAAGATCAAGAGGGGCACTACTGAGTACTATACATTCCCGGCTTCCAGCATGAACAGGTTTGCCCGTGCATGGAACGCGTTTATTTGTGCTAAGATCATGCCATCTTCGCATGTGCATGAGATTACTGTGGAGCGTGCACGGCTGTTATGGGGCATTCTTCAGGGCGATTATGTGGATCTTGGGATGGTTATTTATCAGGGTATTTCGAATTTCTTAAGGGGGAGTACCACGGGGTCTATACCGTATGCGTCCGTTGTGACGAAATTGTGCATGGCAGTTGGTGTTCATTGGCCAGCACATGAGCAGTTGCAGATCCCGAGTGCTCCCATTAATAGCACTACTTTGGCTACGATGTAAGAGTGGGATGGAGGCAAGCCCGATCTAAAGGGGCTTAATTATACTTTTGACCATCTACCTGGTGGGAGGCCAGTTGCTGGGGCCACCCAGACGAGCATGACTGCTTGGAGATCTCACCTAGGAGATGAGGTGGGGCCTTCGCAGCAGGCACATGAGGAGGAGGAAGAAGCTGATGTTGGAGTTGGCATGAGCATGACGCAGTATAAGCGTCTAGCTAGGAGAATGGATGCGATGCACGACATCCATAGTCCGTTTGCACATGATTTCACCCAGACACTTGGGACAGCTTTCAGAGCCACCGGTGTTGACATCCAGTGGCCAATATTTGGTGAGAACTCCGTGTATCCACATCTAGACACGCCTTACACTCCACCCGTTGAGGGTGAGGATCCTGATTCGGATTAGGTATGCCTGATTCCTTACTATTACATTCACTGAGGATAGTGAATATTTTAAATTTGGGGGTAGTAGTTGAAGGAATAAGTTTTATATGAGTCGTATATAGCTTGCATATTCATGATAGTTTAGTTCATATAGTTGCATATTTTTCCATGTAGTCTTTTTTTATTTTTGGTAGTTTTTATAGTAGTTTGTTCATATAGTTCATGTATTTGCATAATAACATGATCCCGTAGATAATTTTTCCGATTGACTTGTGATATTGATGCTAGTGTAGTGATGTCGTATTTAGTAATGTTAAGTCTTATCAAATTAATTTGCATGCTAGAGACAACTGTATTTCACTAAGTCTTATAGGTTGCTAAAGTACTAGATCATGGTCATGGTTTGTTTGTTTGTCGAGGTTTAATCACTTGTTTATATTTAGAATTTAGGATATTCTTTTAATAATAAATTAGCATGGATTTTTAGAAATTGGAGAAAAATTGGATTTCATTGCTAAGTTGTTGTGGCTAGGTGTCAAATGGCTAGTAGACGGCTCATATCTATATGAGTAGTCTAGGGTTGAACGAGATGGAGCGAAATGCACTCGTTCAGAAATTGTGAAAAAAAAGAAATAAAAAAAAGAGAAAAAAAATAAGTGTTATGAATAATTGATCACGAGTAGGCTCTTTAGTACTCGAGTTATTAAGTTCTTAGGGGATTTTGTGCCTAGTAACCTAAGGCTTTTATAGTCTGGGATCCGCTAATTTAACGCTCGCAACATGGGTAATATTGTATAAGTCTTTTGGGGACCTCACTCATTGCACGATCAAATAAGCATAAGTGTGTTGTTTTGTTTAAATAAAAGCATGAATCCGTATAAAACTCCAATATAAGAATTGAAGTGTTATAAGTTATTTTGAGTCTAGCTTTTATTCTGTTTATAACCTTGTAATTTCTTTGATGAATAGTGAGTCATGATTATTGATCGAGTGGCGATAGTATATCTGTAAGCAGTTGCACACACGCACGTCTCTGGTTTTAGATTTATTTGTGAGGTTTGATTGATCTTATGCGAATAACTGCATTTGTTGAGATGTTGCTTGTTAATTGGTTGAGTTATTCTATTAGGGATCGTTGTATTCATTTAGTTACATTCATGCATTTTTATTTCTTGTTCTTTGAATCTATTTATGCTTGGGGACAAGCATCGATTCAAGTTTGGGGGTATGTTGAGTGGCATTTATGACACTTTATTATGCTCTGTAAAGCTTTGAATTGGTATAAATGTACTCAAGTTGTTGGTGTTTTAATGTATTTTCTATTATTTTTGCATTTCAGGCATTATTCTAAGAAATAAGTGAATTAGCATTATTTTGGTGCTAATATGTTGTTAGGATGATGTCCAAAGAATAAAGCTCCGGAAGCCAACTCGATTGCAGTAGGAATTAAAGAAATTCAGAAGTTTTCCAGAACTATGGCACGCCCGCGCTGGTCTAGCGCGGCCGCGCCCATTTGTCAGAAAGCCAGCGCGCCCGCGCTAATAAAGTTCGCGGCCGCGCCGAGTCGGGATCCCAGAATCCTGATTCTAGTTGATTTATAATTGGAGGACTTCTATCTTGCATGGGCTGCTATATGTACTTAAATAAAGGATGTTTTCTAAAGAGACGGATATACCAGAGTATAAGGAGAGCCGTAAGAAGACCGTGTTAGCACGATTCAATAAAGACGAAGAAGATCTTGTTTTTACTTGTGAATCTTTGTCTAAGTTGTAACTTGGATGCTAGTTTTCTTATTCGTGAACATTACTCTTGTTTCATACTTGGTTTTATTATTTATTCAGTATAAAGACTACATTTATTATAGCATGCTTTCATCGGAACCCACGTTGATGATGAGTCCGATTATAGGCTAATCGTTATCATGGGCTTCTAGCGGATTTATTTATGGATTTCCTTAGTTAATTTATTTCGATAACTTAGTATGTGGTGATTGTATGATAACCTAGTATTGGTTGTGCTTATTCGTCTTATGAGCATTGCGAACTTATAAGATAACGTCTTAATCTTTAATGAAGCGACAGTGAGTTTAAAGATTTAGAACTTGTCATGCTAGCATAGGTTCATGTATTATTGTTATGCATGATTCGTAGGTAATTTTAGCCATCTTACTTTCCCTATGTAATCACGATAGATAACTTGTGCTTTAAAGCTTTATGCTGTCAAATTCTATAGACATATAGGGTCTCAATATAATTGGTATCTATTCAGCTTCTAACTATTTTGTGGATGTCTGGTAGTATGGTATTCGTGCAATGAAAGTTGGCGTTTATTAGTTTCGTGTTATCTGATTAGTGTCATCACCGTTGCATGCTAAGGTTAAGAATAATAAAGCTATTGAATGAAGTATTTAATGAAGTAAGAATCTCATGTTTGTCATATATATTAATTCAACCATTCTTATTCTCTTAGTTATAATTGTTAGTTTAATTCTTAGTATAATCAAAACACCAATTTATTATTCATCTTAGCATTGAATAATATCCATATCATTGTTACATAAGTGCATAAATTAATTAGTTAACCAAAGTCACTCTCTGTGGGAATGAACTAGAAATAATTTTATATTACTTGCGAACGCGTATACTTGCGTGTATTATTAGCGCGTATTTAGCGACTAACATTTGCTCGGCCAAAAGGCTCTATTTTATGCTATTCGACCAAGGCTGGTCGGCCTAGGCCTTATGTTTGGGGATTCATCCCTCCGGATTTTTCATAACTCCTTTTGAATGTTCTTCTTGTCAAGCTACCCTGGAGAGGAAGTGCACGAAGATGAAAGAGAAAAGGAAGAAATAATGGAGAGACCTCGTGGAATCATATCACAGATCCTCGTCATTCACTAAGATGATGGACGAGCATGATGATGAGATGCACCCTGTCAACCTTGCACTAGGTTGGAAGAGGGGAGTCAACGATGCTCAAGGCTTATGGCCGTATGTTGTCGACCCGAGTCTTCTATCTTGCCCCTGGCAGCTACCCGTCGTGGAGCCATCCGGGAAAGCTTCCTTATCTGTGCCTGACACTTCCTACATGAGGTCTCAATCGAGTTCTAGCCATAGTGGTTCTGGTTCCAAGGGTAAAGCCCCCTCGGGTAGCCCTGACTTTAGAGTAGCTCTTCATGGGAAAATCAGGGAGCCAATTCCAGGGAGTGGCAGTTGTTCTTTTGAGGGAGTCTCGGACAAGGAGGAGGATGGCGAAGGGGAGGATTCTTCCGATGAGTGACTGTTGTGGCCTTGCATGGCTTTGTTCGCCATATGTGGCCTTTATTTTAGAACTTGCTTATTTGAACTATATTGGTTTGTAACCTATTGGTCCTTCGGGACTTAACTCGTGATCCTTCGGGATCTTTATTTATGTACTTCGCTCGATTTTGTTTCATACTTATCTTTTATTTTTGGCATTTGGTCCTTCGGGACTTGCATTCTTTAGATGCTCGTACTTAAATAAATTGGTAGACAAGATGATAGAAATAAACTTGCATAAATAGATAATATCTCCGAGAAGTGGCTTCAATCCTTACATGAGATGATTTTGTCAACCTTATTTATAAGCTCAATACTAAGTACTAGGAACACATCACAAATTTCCTTAACATAATAAACCTTCAGGTTTGAAGGGTGCCAAGTGCGGGAAACTTCATCACCGTTCAAGGTTTCCAACTTGTAGGATCCTCGTCCTAATGTCTTTCGGACCTTATAAGGTCCTTCCCAGTTAGGGGCTAATTTTCGTCTCTCCCCTACACATGATGCCTCAGTTTTCCTTAGAACCAAATCTCCCTGTTGAAAGAACCTTTCTTTAACCCTTCTATTGTAATAGAGGGAGGCTCTTTGTTGATGTTCTGCATTACGGGTGTTGGCCTCATCTCTGACCTCGTCAATGAGATTGAGAGCGAGCCACACGCCTTCTTCATTAGCCTCTGGCTCGTAAGCTTCGATTCTAGGGGATCCATGAGTGATCTTGAGGGGCACCACGGCCTCGGCTCCGTAAGCCAGCATAAATGGGGTAGCTTTGGTAGTCACTTTGCAGGTGGTACTAGACTTCAGACAAGAAGCCCAAGTGTAATTAATGCAACATTTATTGTGTCTTTAGGATGTATTTTCTATCCATATCATCGAGTTTTGATGATTCGCCCCTAGAGTAGAGATTAGATGAGACCCAAGTGGTGGGATGACGGGGTTATTCATCCCTTGAGTATTGTAAGTCGAGTGAGGTGGAATCTCAACAATAGATGAGATCATTTGAGTAGCTCTAGATGACGTTCCATCAGGACAGATGTTTCCGCTTCGTGTGGTTACCATGGTTGATGTATTCTTCCCATATACGGCGTCAAATGTTGCAAGTAAAAAACTAGGTTATATTTATTATGCTTATTTAATGCTAGGGCGTGAGTTCAATGCCTTTAATGACAGCGCTTGTCTTTTTTAGCTTAAATCTTCCCTCACAAGATGCCTACATATCTCTGTATGTTTAGTAAATCAAGTCAAAATGTAGTTCTAAATGGAGGGGTATGACCCTTCATATAGATATTAGATGTCCATGTATTGGACTAGGGTTGGGAGACTTGGTGAGCAAGTCTCCATTTTTTATTGGTCGTTGGAGTCGTAAAACGTAGGACACATATTCTTTATTGATTTAGGTGCCTTGGAGGCTACTTTTCATAGAGTTGTATCATTAATTGGATACCTTTAATGAGCTGTTAATTTAACATATTTATTAATTATGAAATTAATAAATAAATAATAAATAATTAGGGTTTTGGGCCTCTTTAATTGGGTTTAGTCATTGGACCATATCATGTCTAATTAATGTAACATTAACTATGTTTCTGGCTTATTTTTGGTAATTATGTTTCTAGGTTTATTAGCGACAAAGCTAGAAGTGATGTAAATTAAAAATTAATTTTACAGAATTCCTCTGATAGAATACTTTCCAACTTAAAAAGTATCCCCTTCGTACTTTGGTCCATATCAATATGTGAGACTAGTAGATAAATAATTTTTTCTTAAAAAATCAAATTAAAATGATTTAATGTATATGAATTATGGTTACGAGCAAGCTTTATCTATATAATACACCAACACGGGTATAAAATTAGTGAGACATTTCATTCATGAGTTGAAATGACTAATTTTCCCTATATGTAATGTTTATTTTAAAAAATTTGTTATTGGCTCGAATCGTCCACAGGTCATGCAATTGCTCTATCTAATATCATACCACTAAGCTACTCAACAATATTTGATGTTTATCATACACATATTAGGTGTGCTTGCATGTCTTGAACAAGTAAATATTAGGTATGATATATATTGAGACTGACTAATATCTTTTTTTTTCTTCTTACAATTGTACTTTGAATTATATATTTGTATTATATAGTTATATATTATGAATTAGTAATGCGGATATAATCAACTTACATATTTTTAAATCATTCAACTTAGTGATATGTTATTATTAGTAAATATATTTTATATAAATAATTATTCAAAATTCATTATAGCATAATGGTTCCAAGATAAACTTATAAGGAAGTGATCACAATTCAATTCTTCATACAAACATAATTTATGTTATTTTTTACTTAAATTACAAAATGATGGCATTTTTGAAATTTTACAATATATAAGGGTAAAATCGGAATTTTACAACCATTACGAGGCACTGGTCATTATTTAGCAATGTTTTGAAATTCAGAACGTATATTTTTTGAATTTTCAGCTTTTGCAGGTTTTGCATTACAAGAAAATAATTAATAGATATCGTCTCATATAAATCGCTGTAAAAACAACGGATGTGAAATATATTTTCAACATCGGTAAATTTGGAAATGATGTTAAAGGGTTTTTAATATATCAGTTGTAAACAAAATCGATGTCTAAACTAATATTTAAAAACAAAAAAAAGACGTCCCCTTTGTGATAATTATATTACTCCCCTAAAATTTCTTGTATTCCCCTCCCCGATATTTTTCCAATTCTCCTATGTCTCTCTCTCAAATATTTTTTATCATCTTTCTTTCTCCCGACTCACTCAAAACACAAACACACCCACATATATTTTTATGATATTACATTGTTGGGAACATGTTGTGAACTTGATGATAAGTTGAAAAAAAACCTTAGTAGATTTAACTTTGTGGTTATGTAGCTCTCGACGGATGTTCTAATATAGTCCCTACAGATGAACTTTATAGTCCTAATGGATGACAATTGAACATCCATCGAGAGTGTAGCTTATGTAACAATAAGTATTGTAGCACATTTCTGCAAACAACAATGTTTTAGTTAAGTAGATTCTGTAGGATTCTTTAAGTCATGTTGACTACTAGATTGATATGCAGAATAGGTTGGCTAATTTTAAATATAAGATGTCTTGTAATTCTGCATAAGTGAAATAGAATCAAGTGACAGAAAGACTCCTGACGGATGATCGACAAAGGCCCCCGACAAATATTTCAACAAGGCTCCCGACGGATGATCAACACAGTCCCGACGGATGATAATATTCAAAATAGCAGTTGACAGTGACAACACAGTCACATGCGTCGGGTATTTGCAAATGGAATGTGGCATCCTAATTGCAGGATTTAGAGAACAAAGAAGCATTACCATTTCCATGCAATTATGAAGATATTCAAAGAGGCTGGTTAGAGTAATATAGCAGCATGAAGTTAGACTAGATTTAGTTTGTCTTATTGTATGGTCTTACTATCATGTAACTTGGTAATGTATAAACCAAGTGTAGCAAGTAAAACCAAAAAAATGAAGTAAGCTTAATTTTCAGAGAGATAGAAAAGGTTGTATTTGTTAAGAATCTCTTTGCATTTCTGTAAGTTCTCTTGTAAGCTGCTGTGTGCTATTCAAGCATCACAGTGTTCTCAACTTTATATATATCTCTGGTGGATAAGTTCAACCATAAAGTTTTAAAACTTTGTGTTTTATTACTTTGTGTTTTGATTTCTACTCTACTTTCATTCCGCACTTCTTGTAAAATCAAACACTGCTATATATTAAGTAAGAACATTCAAAAAATCAGAAAAAGGAGCTAGAATTACATTCAACCCCCTTCTGTAATTCTTTTTGCATTGTTTGGGAATAACAATTGGTATCAGAGCAAGCTCTTGAAGTACAAAGAGTGTAAAGATCACCACAATCAGCAAGATGATCAGAAAGGATGTTGGAGTGAAAATTCCATTTCTTGACAAAGACAACTATAACCACTGGAAGGTGAAGATGCACCTACATCTTCTTTATCAAGAGGAAGCCTATGTGGACTGTATTGAGAGAGGTCATCATGTTCCGATGAGAGCTACTACAAGAAATGAGCCATCAGTTCCAAAATCTGATCCAGACATTGAACAAGTCAGGAAAGATAAAAAGGCCATGAACATACTGTTAAATGGTGTTCATGGTGATATGTTTGACAACATCATTAACTGCAAAACAACAACAGAGGTTTGGGATACAATTCAAATCATCTGTGATGGAACCGAGCAAGTAAGAGAGAACAAAATGCAGCTCTTGATTCAGCAATATGAGCATTTTCACAGATTTCAAAAGCTACTGAATGCTCTCAAGTTGCATGGAAGAGTCTATCAAACAAAAGACTCAAATCTTAAATTCCTTATATCTCTACCAAAGGAATGGAAGCCCATGACAGTCTCTTTAAAAAACTATCAAGATTACAAGGAATTCACCTTGGAAAGTGTTAGGTCCCAAATTATCGTAGAAGGGGGGGTTGAATACGATAATCACTAAATTAAAAATTCTTTCAAATCTTTAGCGGATAAAATATTTAGTGCTCGGTTAGTGGTTTCGTGTTCTTGAGAGGAATAGTGTTTGGAATGATAAAACCGAGGAACACAAGATATTCAGGGAAATATATATTCGTATATAAATCCTCGAGGGTGTTGCTACACTCCGGTAAATAAATTAACCGGCTACAATCTAAGAACAACAAAGTTCCTAGATACTACAAAGATTTACAAATCAAATCCTATACAATAATCTAGCTTTTGTTTATACTAGGATTTAATTACCGGGTAACGATTATAATGCCCCTATGAATATACAAGAGTTAAATCGGGCATTATAACGTTACTCCGGTGAGAAGTTAAACGGATATTCAAGGTGCCGGAGCTTCTCTGTAAATCTCCGCTTCTTATTTTATCAGCTCTCTTTTTGTTGGAGAAGAAGATAAACAGAACTCCTTTTTATCTGCTGCAAAGTGTAGACTTAATACAATAAAATGTGTGGCTGAGAATTCTTTGGCGACCAGCTTTCAGTGGTGACAAAACCTTCTTTGGCGACAGGAGTAACAAAGTTGCCTTGGTGAATTATTTCACTAACTCCTGTGTGGTGACAACGTGTGTATGGCGACAAGGGGGAGGGGAAAGAGTCCTGTGGCGACAGGTAATCACAGGTTCATGTACTTAGGATTTATAAACAAAAACTCATTTACATGTTTTGATTCCTTTGTTTATTTTATTTTGTTTTTGTTTTTTTTCTTTTCCTTTTTATTTTTTTGTTTTCTTTTTCTTTTGTTTTCTTTTTGTTTTCTATTTTCTTTTTTTTTCTTTTTTTTTTCTTTCTTTTTCTTTTTGTTTTCTTTTTCTTTTTTTTTGTTTTTGTTTTTTCTTTTTCTATTTTCCTTTTTTTTCTTTTTCTTTTTAAGTTTAAATTGTAACTAAATAAATTTATAAAATAAATTTAAATATAACTTATATAAATAAACTAATATAGATTTATAAAATAAACTTATTTAAAGTTTATAAGATAAATCATTTTAAGTTTATTAAATAAATTATATTAAAGTCCATTAAATAATTTATTTAATTTAACAATTAAACTTTGAACTTCTCCAGCCCCCTGAGTTGTTTAGCTATATACCCTGCGCACCTCTTCTCGTACTTTAACATATAAACGTTCAATCCAAGTACGTTCCTCAACTTAACAATTCTTCTATAAATAATACCCAGATTCCTTTCACGAGCTGTTGACGCCTAGTGCAACTGGTCTGGTTCACAGACGACTAACCCCGATTCAGGTCTTCGTATTATAGCCTTGATTACATTGTTAAGCTTGCCTCAACTTTATTGCTTCGAACACTGACTGCCAATAAATAATTGTACTTTCACTGGAATCCTTTCTGGTACTCTATACAACGTCTTCATTAACCTCTGTCTATATCCTGTCTTCAATTCTTCAGATTCCTATGCTTCGAACACTGTATATCTTCAATCAATGCCAATACACTGAAATCGTCCGGTAGCACTTGTATACTGAATCTTCAACATTTCTGAAACTCTGAAAGTCTTTAACCTTTGTTCTTCACTGAGGCATGATCATATTAATGAACTTCTTTCAGTGACCTGTCGACAGACTCCAGGCTTTCTTCTAATCTTTTGATTCTTTGTATTTGACTTGTCTTCATTCTTCCTGATTTCTTGTGTAGATGTAGTATTATTAGCCTGTCCTATTCTACTGTTGTTATCGTGTTGAGTTATCATGTAACTGTTTATACAGCTATGCAGTCCCACCAACAATCTCCCCATATTTGATTGTTAAACTTAACAAACTAATTAAATAGAGAGGATAACTCAACTAACAACTAGAAAAAGTAATGTACCAGGACTTGTAAATAATGCTACTAGTTTTCTGGATCAAATACCGCATTTCCAGATTTCTTGAGTAACTGAAATGAAAGATGCTTGTTCCTCTAGCACTGAACTAATTTTCAAGTAGTTTCATCTTCATTTCCTTGGTTCTTCAAATCTCTGCCAGATAATACTTCTCATTCTTGAAGTAATCTTTAGCAACAGCTTCTTTTGTACAACCACATTTCCTGTTGAGAAGCACATATCTCTCTTGCTTCTCCCCCTATGAGAATCAACTGCTTAAAGGAGATCACCTTCGTCTACCACCTCTCCCGTACAATAGGATCCGCAGATAAGAACTAATGGTACTCCCCTTTTGGAAAACAGCTTATCCCCTTATGAAGAATAGTGATGAACTAAACCACTTCTTCTGATTACTAGGAAATCACCTTGTGTTTTACCACCTCTCCCGTACAATAGGGTCCGTAGTTACAAACAACAATTGTGCGGTGTAGTGTACATATGCTTTACCTTTTTCTTTCCTCCCTGCTATTTCCCCCCCTTAGTTGAGGAATCCTTCAAACTATTATATAAGATTTTATCTCCACCTTAGAGAAGGAATGTATGATGTTGTCTGAAGGAGTTCTCATATTTCACTTGGTTGGAAAAGAAATAACAAGTCAGAGTCTGATCAACCATGTCCCTTTAAATACTGCAAGAATGACTTCACTGTTGATCATCATGTTCACCAATCTTCCCAACTCCTTATACCTCCCAAATGTGGGATCACCAAGTGTTACCAATTGTGAGCTCCTAAAGGTCCCAAAGTATTCTAATCCAATCTGTAAATGTTAGGTCCCTAAGAGTTAGGTTCCAATCATAAACAGATTCGAGACCCGAAGTAACAAGAACCATGTTTAGGGATAGGGAATGGGATATTCTTTTTGTCTTTCTTCCTCAATGTGAGTGTGTGATTCTGTTTTGTGTACCTCATATATGTTTCACTCTTCTCTCCACTCATGTTTACACTCATTCTCACAAGTGTATCACTCCTCTCATAGCTCCAAAATCCAGTTGTACCTGCAAGGAAAATCACCTTAGCCCTCCTTAAAGAGGTCATAGGTGGTGCAATGGGAGTTCGCAAATCCCCATCCTTGTTAGACTCGTCAGATGAATATGAGTCATAATCTACAAGTTGCTAGTTTCCCTTTTAGGGTTCCAGATTTGAACGCTGGGAAGGTAAACAATGATCCAAAGAATTTAGCATAAAGATCAAAGTTCCCTTCTAATGTCTGTAAGACATTTCGTTGTGACTCATCAGGTAATATCTGAATCATTGTCAACAAGTTGCCGATCTGCACCTATGTTAGATCCACTATCCGCAGATGCATCCAGGTTTATTAGTCCTGGGGAGGTAGACACTAACCACTAACATATGGCTATTAGATCAGTATCCTCTCCTAACACCTATAAAGGCAATTGGTCCATTAAAGAACCTTGAATAATTGAATCTGACCATAAAATGGTCGAAACTCTTATTTTCGTCAACTCATCCTTTGTGTGTGTAACCTTTTCTTGTGCATCAAGAATTATTTATGTTTGAGGTGGTGACACTACATTGGATACCCTGGCCGACAGGCGAATTTTAATAGACGCACCCTGTTGAGAGGATGAATCTAGTAACTGTTTCTGTGCCTTTTCAGCCATTACATCTTTTTGAAAAGATGTATGGGGGCTAGCAGTTGTCTCTGTTTAAATACTACTCATCTTTGTAGGAGACAGAGCTGCTGGGTTGACTTCAGAACCTTCCTTATGTGGTGCACTAAGGCACTTTCTCCCTCACGCTCATTTATACTTCATTTTAGGGGTAAGAGAGTGTTGGTTGGTTCTGTTTCTGTGTTTGTCTTTACAGTCTGGGATAGAAGTTGTGGGTTTTTAACCTCATGACTATCAATGAAAGAATGCCATTGGAGGCTGAACCTGTATCACAGAGCATATGGCAATATAGAGATAAAATGCACTTAAGATCTATAATGAATGAAAATTATGCATTTAATCTTTTGAGAGAAATGATGTACAATAGTGATTTCAAAAGGATTTTAATGAAATAAGAAATCACCAATGTAAAAAGAAGTTTGATTTTCTCCTAAAAATTGTTCGAGTGCACAAGTCTGTTTTTATGCCTAAAAAGATAAATTATTTGATAAGACACAGACTGATGACCTAGCAGTATTAAGAAAAGAAAGAAAGATTTTTGTCTTTCAATATGAATGAGTTTTTGTAAAAGCATTGATCACTTAGGGTAAGGTCTAAGCAATTCTCATTCATGTCAAAAGCTCCATAATCTATCTTTATAAAATTATAATCAACAACACTGTGTATTGATAAATAATCTTAATAAGAATGACTATGCTGCTGATTTCAAATTGTAGTGAATCTGTTAGATATAGCAACTCATATAAATCCACTAGAACTTAAAATCTCACAATTATCTGCAACAAAATATTAACAATATATCATTGTCTGATACTTGTCAAGTACTTTAGATACCAATAATTATGTTGCATCCTATTTTAATTATTCAAAATAAGATATCAATGAATTAAATACCAGTTATCTATCAAAAAGACATCAACATTCAATTTGATATATCATACAATTGTTAACTCCTAGCAACTGTAATATCTTAAACAATATTGGTTCGATAAATAAAGCAACATTAACCAACATTGTCTTATTTGCAATCTTAGAAAAATATTCTAAGTTCCATATACTTTGATCCATTGAGTATTGCATCTATTATCAAAGTGTTTAGGAATTTGCAAATAAGTATAAAAATTATTCTAATCTTGACAACATATGGTTACATCTAATAAAGCAATCAAACATTGACCATAGTTGTACTTTAAGAGATATTTTTACACTTTTATATTAGTATAAGTGACTGAGGATAAGCATTGATTACTTAGAGGAGTTCTAAGTAATGTCACAAATACTAATACTTCAATATTAGTTCATAGTTAAACTCTTAACTAAATATCATTAACTGATATAAGTCAAGAATTTACACACAACTAATCATGCTACAATCATATTCTGATTTCAGTAAATTCTTGAGATATAAGCATTGCTAAATTCACTAAAACCAAAATCTCATAATTAACTTATAACACATAAGTTACAATCAATATACTAGATATCAATTGTTGACAGATTTAGTTATAATCAATCATGCTGCTTATTTATTTTAAGTTAGTTTGAATTATGGAGCAAATAAAATCATTGAATTGCTTCAAATTCCATAATCCAAAAAACCCAAAATAAATATTAAATAAATAAATACTAAATATCTATGAGGTAGATATTAGCACTTAAATATTTTTATAATTATTCTTGAATAATCACCAATAGGATATATGACTTATATCCATGGTAATCAATCTCTGGATAATTAGTAATTTTAGAAATACTTTCTAAGCATATAAAATATTGAGAGTTTTATACACGTAACTAAGAAAATACTTTAACTTTTAATATCAGTGATTTTAGAAATAGGTATTGATTACTTAGAACAAAAATTCTAAATAATATCACTAATACTAAAAGTACCACAATTATTCGTACATGATACAAATAACTATGCTGCATATTATTTTAATATAATTCAAATTATAAGACTGATATGGAATGGAATTGTCTATAGTCATAATTTAAATTAATTAAAATAAAATTTAAACTTAATGCTATAATACTTAACTACCATAAATGTATGTGACATTGTAATCATGATAATCAAGATAGTAGCACTAAGTACGAGGTGCTGGATTACTGATAAATTCACAAGTCCTTTAAATATTGAAGATTTAATACTTGTGAACTTATATGAAGAATTCCTTACATATGGGATTTCCAACTAATATGCAATGATTGATATCCCACACTTACAAACCAGTCTTAAAAAAAATTAACTTTATCAAGTGATTTAATAAATGTTTATGTCAGTAATTCTTTGACTAAAATGACATGCTCTCTAAAGTGATGATACTTGGTGTGAAGGTGCCTTGTCATAGAGTGTTCACAGAGTTGTTGGATTTGAGGTTGTTTCTTATAATAACAATAAATCAATCTTCTTCCACGAAGTTGACATCTTCCTGAGATGATTCTCCTGTCACTTAGGTTGACAGCTTCAGAGATGCTTCTCATGTCTTTCTTACAACCTGCATAATCTGTATCTATATAGCCAAACATTTTAAGCACAATATCCTTAGGTTACTTTACTTCAAGAGTTGGTAGTGCCTTAAGATATCTAATAATCTTGTTAATAGCTATAAGATTGGATTCTCTAGGATCCACTTGGAACCTTGCACACTGGCATCTTGAGAACATTACATGTTGTCTATTAGCATTTGAGTAAAAGAGTGAGCTCGTCATACCTCTATAGCTTGTCATTATACCTGAGTTGTGCTGATCAAGCTTTAGTGGTTTCTGTTGGTAAGTAGACTTGGCATGTTCAGAATCTTCCAAATTTTGCATCTTCAAAAGATCCTTAACTTACTTGTATTGATGTCATTCTTTTGGTTTACTTGTGCTCCTAAAAGAATTGTTCTTTTGGCTTGCTTGAGCTCGTAAAAGAATTATTCTAATGGCTTGCTTAAAGTAATCCCAAAAAGAATCGCAACCTTTCCAACACGCTCCTCCATACCTATTCTGCAATTACTTAGCAAATAATCTTGCACAAGTTTTTGTTAGTAGACCAACATATAACATTATCATTATATCACTGCACATATAAAACAATATGTTTGTGTCTACTGATAAAAGAGTTATTAATATGACGACTCTACTAGTTCATATTAGACTGTAACTTCAGTTAGAGTGTCATACCATGTCCTTGACGATTGCTTGAGTAGTATACCAGTTCATACCAATCTGAAGTGAGCTTGTGAAGAAGAAATATACAGAGTCCAATTGATCTGCTATTGCAAAGTCCATGAACTATTTTGCATTTAACTTCCTCTTTTGACTCACCAACCAGGAGTGCACTTGTACACACTTACCAGAGTCCAATTCCAGGTAGAATATGCATCAGGTGCTTGATATGTCATAATATCCTCAAGTCTCATCGCTGGTGCTTTCTGTCAGATACTGCTTCCTGATAATAACCTAGCATCCAGTTTGGCCTTGTCCCTCGTAACAATGTCATCGTCATCCAACTTGACTTCTGGTTATCCTTGTACCAATTACAATATTGTCATTTGGTTTGGATACCATCTTCCCTACAATTTGCTTGCTGACTGATTGAGTTCATCTTCCTTTTGCAATCACCCAATCAATCCGGATCTATCAGAGCTTCTGTAACTTTCTCAGTTTCTTTTTTCAGATAGAAAACTAGAGAAATAATCATACACACTCAGTAGCCCTGCTAATCATTACTCCACCATCTTAATCACTTAAGAACTAGACTCTGGGAATAATATTGACATCAAACCCTTTGTCTCAGCAAATATGTTCTTCAGTGTCCTCTGATTTTCAAGATGGTGTTGTGTCTGACTAGTTGATCCTTTTATTGCTCCCCCTAAGCTGTTGTTGGGATTTCCTGAAAATCCTTACCCTTGCTGACTGGATTCATTGAAGTAATGAGATGTGTTGATACACTGCCATTCCACTGCTTGGATATGAATCATCAATACCATTAATTTCTCCTGTAACAGCTTGGAGCATTGAGTTGTTGAACTGTGCACTTATAATTCAATCATCTTCTGTTGATCAACCACAAATTCCCTGTAGGTTGTATACTCGACTGAGTAGCCATAAAAAATATCCTTACAAGTCTTAGCTGCAAATGCCAAGATCTTCAAACAACTGAAAACATTTCATTGTTTGCTCATGTAAAACATTCTCTCCAAACACTTTCAGGTTATCCAATGTTTGCTTCTGTTAGCCATTAACTCATTAGTGGTCTTCATGTATACATCCAGATCAAGGCTTGATCTTACGTGTTGCAAACTATTTTGACTGCTCCAGCCCTTTGGTATTTAGAAAGTCTTGATTAGCTTGATATTTCCCTTGTAGCTTTAATCAAGTTCTGGTTCTTCCCTTGTACCACTCCATCATGACATGGAGCTCCCAATGCTGAATTTGTCTCAAAATGTTCTTGATGTTACAGATATTAATCAGAATTGCCTCTTGAATTCAGTCCCATTATCTGACCACAAGATCATTTCTTTTAAAGTTTCTTCCAGCTTGATCTTCTTTGATGTGATCAATCACCATCTGTGATGTCTTGTCTTGAGAACGCACGAACAACAACTTTGTGTTAAGAGTGGTCATTCATCATCACTAAGGATATCTTTGCTTTGATGTGATGTTGTCTTTTACTTCTCTTTCCGACATGCCTCACATTTATTGTCTTCTGAATTCCGGATGAGGCAGTCCTCTCACTAATCCATTTTCACAAAAGAGTTCCTTGTGTTGATGTTCAAGGGTGAGAGCTTCCATTGTCATAGCTAAACTTTTATCGGATGAAACTTTCCAGTAGAAACCATTGACTTCACCTTTCCAGAGATTCTAGTTTAGCTACGAGCATTTCTTTTCCTTACTCTAAGAAGAGCAAGCTTCTCAATCTTCCTGCTTCAGATGAGACACTAATCCTTCATTGAATTGACATTTTATCCTTTGATGCAGAACAGTCTGATAAGAAGATTTGTGCCTTGATTCTCCAGCAAGGAAGTTGCTTCAATTGTTATCAGTGACTCCAATTATCAGTTGTTATCAGTGATAGCAATTGTTGAATTCATGATGACATCCCTTTTCTGCATAGCTTGTCCCATAATGAAAACCTTTGCTATCATCTCCAAAGATTACTGATGGAATAGCTTTTGTTGATCACATTTGATTATGAGGCTCTTTCTTTGATCATATGCCTTGAGTATGAATTACCAAGAATACATATGAATCAATTGACCTGTTATATCCTGCACTCACAAATGGATTAACAGTTCTTGGTACCCAACTTATCAGTTTGGGTCCAGATGGATTAGAGATTTTACTATAAACAAAGATAACAACAGCTGCAACATTATCATGCTAATTCTTATCTTTGACTGACCATTTTCTCCATTTTAATACCCTTGACAAATTTGTCTCTAGGTTAGGGGAAAAATGATTCCAACCTTATATAAGGAGGACTAGCAGTCTTTGCCCTATTGTAATTCTCAATAAGAATACATGGCATTCATTCAGAAACATTACGCATAAGAATTAAGCAATACAGGCATGATATGGAGCAAACAGAATTAACAAATAAATCACTAATTCTATCTAGTCCAATCCTGTTGATAAATCTCATCTAGCTATCTCAATCCAATTATAAATTAATACATCTTAACAACCAATTCAGATCAAATGAATAAATCACAATGTAATAGGATACAGAGCGTAAGCATAAACAAAGGTCTTATATGCTCGAAAATATATATCTCACTAAAGCAATTAATCATGTTCAACAAATATTCAAACACATATTTAAGATCATCTAAAGTAACATGCACAAGTTAAACATCAATCCTAGTTACCAGAATAATCATCTAGTGAACTAGTTCAACATTATCTATGTGTGATGCTACATGCTTGTGCGAGTGTTAAACATTTAAACACTATGATCTTAACATGCATTGAATATTAAGAACAAAATATTGCAGTGGTTCAAGAATTTTGAAGCCTGAGATATGTGAGTTGAACCATCTTCAGAGATTGCTATGAAAGCAAGATATTCATGATTCTTGTCATATGATCCATCCCAACTCTTTCCCGCACTTTAAGTTTTGACTGGCTGCTTCCCTAAGAAAACATTCCACCTTTGTCTCAACTCTCCAACTGAATCCCTGCTCATCCTTATTTGTCAAGCATCTTGTTCTGTTGTAGCAAAACCCCTGATAGTTACGTGACACATATGTCTTGTCATACCTGTAGCTATCAATTCTTGTTTATGTCTCATTCTCAGTCTTGTAATCACCCCTTGAACTGAATATGTAAGAATCTCTACTTCTGAATAGAGAGGCTTGATCCTTGGATATAGCTTATGTACTCCTTGTGAATCTGATGTGACTAAACTTCCCTGACAAGTGAAACACTGCCCTGACGTCCAGTCCCTCAAGTACTTCTACCTGAGCTTCCTCTGATTCAGCTATCAGTAACTCTTACATTTTGTCGAGTGGTTCTAACTTTACTGTCTGTAACTGAGATATTTGTCTGTCCCCACTATTCTCTCTGACCTCCATAATTCCTGCCTGTATAATCTCATTGATTCCCGGATAAATATAGCATTGGTACAAACCACTGTGTGACTGTATAATCTGGAATCATAGAGTTGTCTTAAAATCTCCGAGAAAAATTGTACACGTAGAAATTTCAATCATTTCCTGCGTCTGAAAACCCAGTGGTATCCTATGGAGTAAGCCTTTGAGGAAGTTCCACAATTTTCGTCTGTAGGTCTTGAAATCAATTCCATTGGAGTAAGAAAACCATTGTCTTCAATTTCCGAATTCGGGAATTTTCCGTCTGAATAACGCATGGTCTTCGTTTTCTTCAAAAGATTAAAATCCATGTTAAAAGCCCGGAGGAATCCTGAGTCTACCAATCCTTGAGTACCCTTAATTTAAATTTCCAATATTTTTAATTTTCTTAAAAAATAAATTAATCAAAAATAAATATTTACGAAAATTTTAATTTTCAAGAATTTTGAATTTTCTTAAAAATTAAATAAAACATAAATTATTATTTAAGAAAAATTTAAATTTAAGAATTTTAAATTTTATAGAAAAATAAATAACTCAGAAAATAAAATTAGGGACTACAGAATTTTGTCAAGTGCTAACATTGTATAGCGACTGGAGGTTAATATAGGAGGTGTATATTATCTTAGAAAATTCTGAGTTTCTATGGCGACTCCTTGTGTACTCCTCTTGCTCAGACTCTATTCCTACGGCGATCAAGCTGTTCTTTTTATGTGGCGACAATTTTCTGTATGGCGACAATAACACAACTGGTGTTTAACAATCCCAACTCAGCTGTTTTCCTCGTGCGTGCATTGCAAAAAGCGGAGTCCTTGGTTTTTAATTAGCGCGTGACTCCCATAAACTGAAGATGCTGTCTGTTTATTTTTTTTATATCTGCGCGCGTGCATGTCAGTTGCTCACACAGATTCCTGCACTTATTTCCCGCGCGTTTACAACGACACTGGCTCCCTAGTCCCCTTTCCTTTTCTGTTTGTGTTCGCGCGTGTAATAAACAGGAAAAAGTTTTGCTGCTTTGCTTTGTTTTCCGCACGTCTAAAACCAAGCCAATTAATTTGATTGATTAAGGCCCGAGTAATACAAATCAACAAACCAAAGAAAATGGCACCAATTAATTCAAAACTGGCAACTAAAAACATGAACCAAAAAATAATTAAATTAAGAATTTTTATTTACTCAAATTTAGGTAATAAATTGACTTAATTAAATTTATAAAATAAATTCATTTAAATAAAGTTCATATAAACTTATTTAAAATAAATTTATAAAATAAATTTGTTAAATCAAATTTACAAATAAATTTATGTAAATGCAAATTAATAAAATAAATTAATTTGTAGATCCTGATTTGTGTATCAATCAGTCAGCACTGATACCAATTGTTAGGTCCCGAATTATCGTAGAAAGGGGGGTTGAATACAATAATCACTAAATTAAAAATTCTTTCGAATCTTTAGAGGATAAAATATTTAGTGCTCGGTTAGTGGTTTCGTGTTCTTGAGAGCAATAGTGTTTGGAACGATAAAACCGAGAACACAAGATATTCGGGGAAATATATATTCGTATATAAATCCTCGAGGGTGTTGTTACACTCCAGTAAATAAATTAACCGGCTACAATCTAAGAACAACAAAGTTCCTAGTTACTACAAAGATTTACAAATCAAATCATATACAATAATCTAGCTTTTGTTTGTAATAGGATTTAATTACCGAGTAACGATTATAATGTCTCTATGAATATACAAGAGTTAAATCGGACATTATAACGTTATTCCGGTCAGAAGTTAAACGGATATTCAAGGTGCCGGAGCTTCTTTGTAAATCTCTGCTTCTTGTTTTATCAGCTCTCTTTTTATTGGAGAAGAAGATAAACAGAACTCCTTTTTATCTGCTGCAAAGTGTAGACTTAATACAATAAAATGTGTGGCTGAGAATTCTTTGGCGACCAGATTTCTGTGGTGCCAAAACCTTCTGTGGCGACAGTAGTAACAAAATTTCCTTGGTGAATTATTTCACTAACTCCTGTGTGGTGACAAGGTGTATGGCGACAAGGGGGAGGGGAAAGAGTCTTGTGGCGACAGGTAATCACAGGTACATGTACTTAGGATTTATAAACAAAAACTCATGTACACGTTTTGATTCCTTTGTTTATTTTATTTTATTTTGTTTTTGTTTTTTTTTCTTTTCCTTTTTTTATTTGTTTTCTTTTTTTTGTTTTCTTTTTGTTTTCTATTTTCTTTTTTTTCTTTTTCTTTTTGTTTTCTTTTTCTTTTTTTTGTTTTTCTTTTTCCTTTTTCTATTTTCCTTTTTTTTCTTTTTCTTTTTAAATTTAAATCGTAACTAAATTAATTTTATAAAATAAATTTAAATATAACTTATATAAATAAACTAATTTATATTTATAAAATAAACTTATTTAAAGTTTATAAGATAAATCATTTTAAGTTTATTAAATAAATTATATTAAAGTCCATTAAATAATTTATTTAATTTAACAATTAAACTTTGAACTTCGCCAGTCCCCTGAGTTGTTTAGCTATATACCCCGCGCACCTCTTCTCGTACTTTAATATATAAACGTTCAATCCAAGTACGTTCCTCAACTTAACAATTCTTCTATAAATAATACCCAGATTCCTTTCACGAGCTGTTGACGCCTAGTGCAACTGGTCTGGTTCACAGACGACTAACCCCGATTCAGGTCTTCATATTATAGCCTTGATTACATTGTTAAGCTTGCCTCAACTTTATTGATTCGAACACTGACTGCCAATAAACAATTGTACTTTCACTGGAATCCTTTCTGGTACTCTAGACAACGTCTTCATTAACCTCTGTCTATACCCTTTCTTCAATTCTTCAGATTTCTATGCTTTGAACACTGTCTATCTTCAATCAATGCCAATACACTGAAATTTTCCGGTAGCACTTGTATACTGAATCTTCAACATTTCTGAAACTCTGAAAGTCTTTAACCTTTGTTATTCACTGAGGAATGATCATATTAAAGAACTTCTTTCAGTGACCTGTAGACAGACTTCAGGCTTTCTTCTAATCTTCCGATTCTTTGTATTTGCCTTGTCTTCATTCTTCCTAATTTCTTGTGTAGATGTAGTATTATTATCATGTCCTGTTCTAGTGTTGTTATCGTGTTGAGTTATCACGTAACTGTTCATACAGCTACGCAGTCTCACCAACAGAAAGACTGTATGGAATTCTAAAAACCTATGAGCTTGAAATAGAGTAAGATGAAAAGATGGAGAAAGGAAGGAAGAAAGGAGGAGCCATTACACTGGTTGCTGAACAAGAAAAGGAAAATGAGATGAAGGTTGAAGCTGTTAAATCTACATCAAACTCAAGGGTCTGTGAAAGCAAGGGTAAAGGGATGGAAGCTGAAAATAAAGGACAGTTGAGCCAAGATGACATGGATGACATAGATGAGCATCTTGCTTTTCTATCCAGGAGATTTGCCAAGCTCAAATTAAAGAAGAATTTTGGAGCATCTAAGTCAAACAGAAACATGGTTGATAAGTCTAAATTCAAGTGTTTCAAGTGTGGCTTGGCAGGTCATTTTGCAAGTGAGTGCAGGAAGCCTGATTCTGGTAAAAAGAAGTTTGAGTCTGTTGATTACAAGCAAAAATACTTTGAGTTGCTCAAGCAAAAGTAAAGGGCTTTCATTACACAAGAAAATGACCGGACTGCAGATGGATTGGATAAAGATGAAGAAACAAACTATGTCAACCTAGCCGTAATGGCCAAATCAGATGAAGCAGAAGTTAGTTCATCCAGTAATCAGATAATCACTACTAACCTAGCACATTTAACTAAGTCTGAATGCAATGATGCCATCAATGACATGTCTACTGAGCTGTATCATTTGCGTTTAACTCTTAAGTCTCTCACTAAGAAAAATGCTAAAATTAAAGAAAATAATTTGTTTTTAAGTGAGAGGAATAATGTACTAGAGTCTCAATTCATTGAGTTTGAAAAATTTAGAATTGAATGTAAAACTGCCAAGGATGAATTAACTGAATCTTTGAAGAAAGAAGAGAATTTAAGAAAGCAGCTTAAACGAGAACAGGAAGTAATTAAGGCATGGAAATCATCTAGAGATATCCATGCTCAAATTACTAAGGTTCAAGGTATAGAGTCTTTTTGTGATGCAGCCTGGAAAAAGAACAAGGAGAAGCTTGATTCCATCTTGTTGAAGGACTTTCAACGGATGTGGATTCGACGGATGGTGAAAATTATCCGTCGAATAATCAAAAGGATTATTCGTCGAAAGACAATGAGCCACATCCGTCGAATGTAAGTAAGCTAGTTAACAAAGCTAAGCTAGCTAGGTTGAATGATAAATATGGATCAATTTCTAAAAACTTTGTTCCAGGAGAATCAAGTCAAGTGAGAAAATAAAAGAGAATTAATGTTGGTCATCTGTCTATCAAGCAATTGAATAACGGATTAGATGAAATTGAGGTTAAGGCAGAATTAAAAAGACAAAAAACAACAGAAATGGGAAGGTAGGAATTAAAAAACATAACAACTATACACCTGATAAATATGCTCCAAGAAAAATATGTGTTAAGTGTGGTAGTGTTAATCATTTGTATGTTAATTGCAAACTTACTATGCCTACTCCTATGTCTGCACCTTCTTCATTTCCCAGCTTGCCTACAATGCCTATTAATGTTATGTCTGCACAAAATCTGAATGCACAATATGCCTACATGCCATTTGCACCTAATCCTTATTATGATGCATTTAGTATGCCTCAAATGCCATTTAGCATGCCTTACTGGAATAACATGTTTGCACAAAGCATGCCTTTTCATGTTAATCAAAATGTGTGTGATAACTCTGCTTCAATAAATGGTTTCAAAGGTCCAACTCAAATGACAAAGGATGAATCTGAGATACCCAAGTCAAATGAGATCAAACCTAAGAAACCAAAGAAAAGGGCTAACAAGGTAGGACCCAAGGACACTTGGGTACCAAAATCGACTTGATTTGATTTTAATGTGTGCAGGGAAACAGAAAGAACCTTTGGTATTTGGATAGTGGGTGCTTAAGGCACATGACTGGAGATTTTACCCTACTCACTGAGTTCAAGGAAAAAGCTGGCCCAAGTATCACTTTTGGAGATGACAGTAAGGGTTATACTGTGGGATATGGCTTGATTTCGAAGGATAATGTCATCATTGAAGAGGTTGCCCTAGTGGATGGACTCAAGCATAATCTGTTGAGTATCATCCAACTTTGTGATAAGGGCAACTCAGTCACTTTTAATTCAAAAACCTGTGTTATGACTAACAAGAATAGCAACAAAGTGGTTCTCACTGGAGTGAGAAAAGGCAATGTGTATCTAGCTGACTTCAACTAAACAAATACAGAATTTGTAACTTGTCTTCTCAGTAAAGCATGTCAAGATGAAATTTGGCTATGGCACAAGAAGCTGTCCCATCTAAACTTCAAAACCATGAATGAGCTAGTCAAGAAAGAATTGGTTAGAGGTATTCCTCAAGTGGAGTCTACAAAGGATGGATTATGTGATGCCTGCCAGATAAGAAAGCAGATTAAAGCATCATTCAAAAAGAAGCTTGATTCAACAATTGAAGAACCTTTGCAATTATTACACATGGATTTGTTTGGACCAGTCACTGTGTTGTCCATCTCTAGGAAAAGATATTGCCTAGTAATTGTAGATGATTTCTTAAAGTTCTCTTGGACATATTTTCTAAAATCCAAAGATGAAGCTAGTGAAATCATCATCAATCACATAAGGCAAGTCAACAATCATCCTAACTTCAAAGTAAGAAGAATCAGGAGTGACAATGGAACTGAGTTCAAGAATTCTGTGATGAGACTATTTTATGAAGAGAATGGTATTATGCATGAGTTTTCTGCAGCTAAAACTCCACAACAAAATGGAGTAGTGGAAAGGAAAAATAGACTCTTATTGAAGCTGCAAGAACAATGCTAGAAGAATCTAAGTTACCAACATATTTTTGGGCTGAAGCTGTGAATACTGCATGCTACACTCAGAATATTTCTTTGGTCAATCAAGCAAAATGCATGACACCCTACCAATTATTCAAGAATAGGAAGCCAACATTAAACTTTCTACATGTCTTTGGCTGTAAATGCTATATCTTAAGGAATCAAACTGATCAACATGGAAAGTTTGATGCCAAAGCAAATGAAGGAATTTTTGTTGGATATGTTGTTGAAAAAGCTTATAGAGTCTACAATCTAAGAACCAACATTGTTATGGAATATGTACATGTTGTGTTTGATGATAAAAAGATTGAAGGACTGCAATATGGAGATTTCCATGAGAGCCTCAAGTTTGACAATGTGGAGATTATTTGTAAAGACAGTGATGATGATAGTGATCAAGAAACAGTGGCTAAGGATAATGCAGAAATGACTAACTCCAATGATGCACAAAATTCAACATCGATCGAGTTGCTAATGCATCATCCATCGGTAGAAAATCAGCTTCATCCATCGAGATACAAAGTGCATCATTCGTCAGAACAATGAGAGAAGCTGAGAGTCAAAACAGACCACTTACAGAAAGAACTCATTCTTCAAATCAAAGATTCGCAAACTTAGGGAGAGTTTCTTCTAATCAAAACTCAGTCACACATCAAGACAATGATCAGGCCTCTTCATCTAGAGCTAATCTACCACAATAGAGAAAATGGACTAGAGATCACCCTTTTGAGCTCATTATTGATGATGCATCTTCTAGAGTTCAAACAAAGAAAGCAACTCAAGAAGAATATTTGTATAGCAGCTTTCTCTCAAAGGTAGAACCAAAGAAGGTAGAAGAAGCTCTACTGGATCATGATTGGGTTCTAGCTATGCAAGAGGAGCTAAACCAATTTGAAAGGAACAAGGTATGGAAGCTGGTACCCAAGCCTAAAGGAAAGTTCCAATTGACACCAAGTGGGTATTCAGAAACAAGATGGATGAAAATGGCATAGTTGTCAGGAACAAAGCTAGATTGGTTGCTAAGGGCTACTGTCAACAAGAAGGAATAGACTTTGATGAAACTTTTGCTCCTGTTACAAGACTTGAAGCCATCAGAATTTTCTTAGCTTATGCAGCCCATGCCAATTTCAAAGTCTATCAAATGGATGTCAAAAGTGCCTTTCTGAATGGAGATTTGGAGGAGAAGTCTATGTCAGTCAGCCTCGTGGTTTCGAAGATCCAAATTTTCTAGAATAAGTCTACTATCTTTTGAAAGCACTTTATGGACTGAAGCAAGCACCCAGATCCTGGTATGATACTTTGTCAAAGTTTCTCTTAGAAAATCACTTCACAAGAGGTATTGTTGACAAAACCTTATTCTTTAGAAATGTTAATGGCTCTAGTATACTTGTTTAAATTTATGTAGATGATATTATATTTGGCTCTACAGATGAAAAACTTTGCAAAATGTTTTCCAAATTGATGCAAAGTAAGTATGAAATGAGCATGATGGGAGAACTAACTTACTTTCTTGGTTTACAAGTTAAGCAAGTTAGTGATGGAATATTCATTAGTCAAACCAAATATGTTTATGATATTTTAAAGAAGTTTGATCTAATGGATTGCACATCTGCAAAAACTCCCATGGCCACTGCAATTAAACTTGAAATAAACACTACTAAAAAGTCTGTGGATATTTCAAACTATAGAGGCATGGTTGGCTCACTTTTGTACTTAACAGCTAGTAGGCCAGATATAATATTTGCTACTTGTCTTTGTGCTAGATTTCTGGCTGATCCTAGAGAGTCTCATTTAATAGCTATAAAGAAAATTTTCAGATATCTCAAGGGAACACCAAAACTTGGTATTTGGTACCCTAGAGATTCTGGTTTTGATCTAACTGGTTATTCAGATGCAGACTATGTAGGGTGTAAGATTGATAGAAAAAGGACTACAGGAACCTGTCAATTTCTAGGAAACAAGCTAGTATCATGGTTCAGTAAGAAGCAAAAGTCAGTCTCTACTTCTATAGATGAGGCTGAATATATTGTTGCTGGCAGTTGCTGTGCACAAATTCTATGGATGAAAAACCAATTGTTGGACTATGGTCTGCAAGTGGACATAATTCCTATTTTCTGTGATAACACAAGTGCAATTGCCATCACTGAAAATCCAATACAACATTTAAGAACAAAGCACATAGATATTAAGTACCACTTCATCAGGGAACATGTGATGAATGGCACTATGGAACTTTATTATGTTCCAAGTGAGAAGTAGCTTGCAGATATCTTTACCAAGCCACTTGATGAATCCACCTTTACTAGGTTGGTAAGTGAGTTAGGTATGCTTAATTATTCTTCAATTATTTCTGATAATTTTGCAAGTTGAAATGCAGCCGGAAACTTAATTGATTTTTCTGTTTTAGATGAAATTTTGGCTAAGTCAAAATTTACATCTCGACGGATGTTCATTATCCATCGAGTTTGATCATCCGTCAAAATAGAAGAGCTTGGTAAAAATCAATTACTTTTCAGGATTATTTTATACCCGACGGATATCTGCTTTATTATCATCCGTCGAATTGTCTACATCTTAGCCGTTAAAGTTCTGAACATTATCCATCAGATATACTTACAGTCTGTAAGTATATCACGACGGATAATTGACAGAATTTTGACAGTTTATTTTATTTTTAATACGGATATTTTGGGCAATTCTCATTTGGTCTTTAATTTTTACCTTTAATTTTTATCCCATTTTATCTGAGAATACATAAAAGCCTTACTTCAAGTTTATTTTAGCTTTTATCTTTCTCTATTGCAATTAAATGCTCTCTTCTTCCTCAAAGCAAAATTCTTTTTCTCTCTGCAAATTTCCTTGCTTTAACAATGGAACTAGTAGTCAAGATCATGTCTCAGTCAGGATTCATTTATGAGAAAAACAATTTCGTGGCTCTTGTGAACAAAGAAATTCCAGCCTCTGAGGATTATCACAAAATGATAGATTTTGTGAAGGGATGCAAGCTTAGTTATGCCATGCTGAAATCACCCACAATCTACTATGAAGTTGTGGATGAGATGTTGACTACTGCTGTCTATCAAGCAACTGACAAAACTATAACTCTCACAATTAAAGGTAAGAAATTTTGCATTAACAGTGACACTATTCAAGCATGCTTTAAAATTCCTGATAACACTACTACTAAACCACACACAGATGCTGATTTAGTTAACTTACTTAATATTATTGGCTATGCTCTTCCCACCACTAAGTTAAGTGAGATTAAGAGGCTGGGTCTTAGAAAAGAGTGGAGTTTTCTGTGTAATGTAGTTACCAAAGTGTTTTCTGGTAAAATAAGTAACTTTGATTATGTCAATACTACTATGCTTAACATGCTTTACATGCTGGTTAATGATACTTACTATAATTTTAGTGATACTATCATGTTTGAGTTAGGCTACAAGTTAGGGGAGTTTAAAAAAAGATCTAGGAATGTTTATTATGCTAGATTCCTTATGATTATTACTAACCATATTTGTGAGGATCTTGTGATTGAGAACCCAACCAACAAAATGAATTGTTGGGTTCAAGAAAGAAGAGTAATTACAGATTTAAACAGGGCTGATTATCACAAGGAAGTGCCCCTTGTTTATTTGTCTATCATGGATGGTCCTCTAGTAAGTGAGGTAAATACTTATGTCTCTACTCTTCCTACCTCTCAAATTTCTTTTCCATTGACTGTGGCTATGGCATCTGTGTCAATGACCCAACAGATGTCTACCCAAGCCACAAAATCCAAAGTTTCAAAAACCAAATCAAAGAAACCACACTATGGTGTCTCTCAAAAGATGCCAATTTCAAAATCTACCAAAACCAAAGAGGGGAGTGTGAAGGGTGATAAGATTGGTGAGGGTCAGGGTGAACATAAAAGAAACCCTAAGAATAAGGATGGAGAGGTGAGTGTACCCAAACCTAGCCACACCACAGTTTCCCAACAAACTGTGGTGCTTAATAAGAAAACTAGCACATCTTTAGTTTCATCCTCCCAAAAGGATGCTACTATTGAAACTAGCTCCCAACCAAGAGCACATGCCAAAAGGGTTAGGGACACAGATTCACCCCAAACTTATACAAGAAAGAAGAAAGCTAGAAAACTTGGGGATGCACAGGGATTAGACACAGTGCAAACTGAAGCTAAAGACTCAGTCACTGTACCATCTCAAATTCAGTTTGATCTGGCCCCAATAAATGTGGAGTCACAACCAAAATCTTTGACTATAGAAACACCAAACACACAAAACTCTCCCACCAATTCTCTAGATGTGGATATGATTCACACATCAATCCCTGAGTCTCATTCTTTAACTCTGTTGGAGAAGCCAAAATTTAGTGCAAGTGAGCATCATCTTCTATATGATTTGTTGGCTCACTTGCCAATTCTTTCAGGAACTGTTGAGACTTCTATGCCTAAATTATCATCAATCTGCACAAAGTCCACAATAGTTTCAACTCCAAACTATATCATTTCCTCTATTCTGGTGGATATTGTTCATCCTTCGGCCATTGATTGTATCCAGATGGATATGCCTAACAGTAGTCATCCGTCGACTATCCTAACTACCCCGATGGATGTTCCTCATCCGTCAGTACTCTCTACACAAGCTAATTTTTCAACAATTGTTACAAGTGTAGATGAGTTAGTAGTTGTACAATCACTCCTAGGTTTGAGGGAAGGGAGTGAACAGAGTGAGAGGTTGAGTTGCTCTCAGGCAAAAGGAGAGGAAATAAGAGAAAATATGCAGGCTATTTCTTCCAGCCTGGAAAAAGTGAGTGAGTTCCACCTTAGTAGGTGAAGGTGAGGGTGTGTGGGTGGTGAGCCAAGGGGAGCCTTTGATGCAAGAAAATAGAGAAAATGAGAGAAATGTAGGTACTGGAATTTGGGAAGAGCCCATTGTAAGTGAGTTAATGGATGTCAATGAGGCTGAAAAGAAACAACTAATTCAGCAAGAATATCAAGTTGTCTTAGATTATGTTTCTTATGAAGCTGAGGAATTTACTCACCCTGTCTCAGCTTATCAAGTTCTAGCTGAACGGGATAATGTGGCTGCTGAAAGAATGCTAAATCTGGTACATACAACAGCCTCCATGAAAGAGCCAAAGATGCCATCTCAGCCATGCCACCCAAAGCTAGTGATGATGTTGATTATGGAACTGGTGGTTCTGAAGACATATTTGGGGATGAAGATGATGATGAGGAAGAGTCTATGAACATAGGGGGCGAAGCAGGCCCTAGCTCCAAATCAAACATTCCATCTTGGGTGTTTTCTAAAGACTGTGATGAACAACACTTCAAGACTACTCTCTTTCAAATCATTTAACAAACTCAGACAGCTCTCCAAACTACAACCAATGCCAATACCAAGAAGCTACTTCAAGCACATCTCAATTCTCTTCAACTACACCAAATTCAATCTCTTCAACACAATCTGGATGTCACTGCAATTAAAACAGAGATTGATCAAGTCAAGAAGGATGTCTCTGAGAGATTGGATGCTAAGTTTCCTAGCACAACCCTACTTGAAATCAACAGACAACTAAGGAAAAACTCCAATCTTGTCAGCAAAGTGGACTCCTTGGACAAAAGACTCAAGTCAATGGAAGCTTCTCTCACTGCAATTCATTTATATCAAGCCCAGCAAACTCAATTTCTTTAAAAGTTAGTGGCTGCACAAACTTCTACCTTCACTCAACTTGATGCTAACAAAAAGGGGAAAATGATTCATTTGTCCCAGTTAGTCAAGGAGAGCCAATCAGTGAGGGGGAGAATGTGCTAAACATACAAGTTAGTCAAGTAATTATTCCAGAAATTACTTATCCTAAGCCACCATTTTTGACAGTATTGATCTGATCCAGATAGCAGCTGCTAAGTTGGATTCAAAAACAAATTTCAAGAAGCTTGATGTTGCAGCAGTTGAGAAGGAATTGGATGACAAATGGAGGAATATTGATGAAGAAATCACAAAGAAATTTGGTCCAATTGAGAAACCAAACAAGACCTTTCATCACTTCTCTCAAGCCAAGCAAATTTCCGTGAATGACATGAGTCTAAGTAATCTGGAAAAGGGCCCACCTTCATGTATAAAGTCTCCAAAAGCCAACTTGGTTTTGAAGCCCAAAAGGAATTATCCAAAGTCATCGGACAAAAATCCCTTGGATCTTATGTTTGAGACTCAAATGCCAGATAAAAAGAAGTTGTTGGCAAGGTCCATTGCATTCTTCAAAGATCCAACTGACTTAGTGCTAAAAAAAAGAATTGCTAAGATCTACAGGAATGGGAAAGAAATATGTGTGGTGGCTGGACACCCTCAGTTTGCAGAAGCTAAGAAGGAAGAAAAAGAGAGAATCAAGCAAGAAAAGAAGCAGGCTGCTTTAGATGCTAAGTAACTCAAATAAAAGAAAAAGCAAGTTGCTATAGTAGCCAAACTCCAAGCTGTGAAAACTGCAACTGAAATTTATGAAAAGCAACATGTGGTATCTGAAGCTCAGGATCAGAAAATGCTCAAGGAACCTCAACAGACAAAGAAGCCAAGATAGAAACAAAGAATCAAGAGAAAATTAGACTTCAGTGATGAGGAAATGGAAGATTACATTCCCAAACAGTCTACAACTTCAACTCAAACATCTAAGCCCTCAGAAGTGCATGATGAATTTAAGGTAGATCCTAGAAAAAACTTTCATGGTGAGCCAATAGTTCCCAAGGATGAGCCTATAGACTGGGATAATTTACCTCAACCTGAACTTAATTTACCAATATTTAACAAGCTAAAGAGGACAAAGACAAGAGCAATCAAGAAGGTCAAGCCTGTGAAACTCAAAACCAAAACCTTAAACAAAGCTAAACCAACTGTCAACAAGGGAGATCTTCTATACATCTGTGATATCAAGGAATTTTCAGACATCAATCTCTAGATGGATGAGCTCGAAGAAGTGAGAGCAATTGATGCTCACAGGAATCTCCCTGAAAGACTGGTGTTCAAGTACAAAGGTGGGAAAGAGTTTACATGGCCCCTTCACAGAATTCTTCAAGAAAGTTGTTCTGTTTTGATAAAGATCTTCTCATCCTTCAAGAAAAATTTTGGATTCAATGTGACAGCCAAGAAATTGGTTCTAAAGCAGATAGAAGAACTCAAGAGCAAAAAAGCCTCAAATACACTTCCAAAAACTCTATATATTCTCTTCACAGGAAATACAGTGCACTTGAGGCCTTACTGGCTGATAGAATTCATGGATGACAAAGGTATTAGAAGATTCTTCAGATTGGAGGACCAATTGAGCATCTCAAGCAATGAGACTCTATTGGAAATGCAAGAAAAATTGGATCTATCAAATGCTAAAGAATTTGAATTTCACAGATAACTCCAAAATTAAATAGAAGAAAACAACTGGAAGCTTGGGAAGTCAAGACAATCAAGGAAATAGAAAACATCTGCTCAGACTAGAGGAGCACCTTGATAATGATTGTGAGAACTCTTTGTACACTTTACTTTGTTCAATTTTTCAAATAAACTGTAGCACTTACTAGTTTCATCTACCATAATTCAATTTGTATATTTAGTGTGGCGCCCTCCAAAACCGGGTCAGAAGTTTGAGGTTCACCCACGCACACACACCTTATTTATAACCTGCTTATAACAATAATAAAGATAATAATAATATGCAGTGACCCTACTACCAACTACCACGGACCGCAACAGGTTAAATTATGCACACAAGACACACACACACACACTTATATTACAAACGCCCAAATCCCAACTATTCAAACTTACAACTGAATATTAAACATCATTACAAACTTTACAAACTTAAACTATCTCAAAAGCTGTCAGCTAGCTTAACTCGATCAACCTGGATCCCTAGCTCTCGCACTGGATTGAGGATCCTCGCTACCAATAGGTTCCTTCTTTACTGGAAAAAGAACATAAACAAAATCGCACAAAAGAGCTAACTAGCCTAGCAAGTCACGGTGACAATACTGAGAATAAAATGATCAAGTAATATGAGTTATGGTATCAAGGAAACAATGAATAATGATATAGAATTGGATATTATATTTTCATTTTAAAAACCAAGGTTAGGCTGCTGATCAGTCACGCACTAACCCCGAGCAAGGCACACAGCTCTGCTTTAATTACTGGATCCAAGGCACACATTGGCCTAACTTGACCACCAATCTGGTCTGACCACGAATCTGGTCCACAATTTTATAAAATAATCCAATTCTATCACAATAACCGAATAAACAATGTAAAGCAATAAACATAATCATAATCAGAATGGGATATTTCAATCATGAGATGGGTTCAATTTTCACAAGGAAACAAAATAGCAATTCCAAAGAATGGCTATCAGCTGGTGAAAGAATCGGATAACAAAAGAATCAAAGTTTCAAGGATTCAAGGATTTGGTCTTTCAATGTATAAGGTATAATGGTTTGAGTATATAAGCAAATCTTGGTTCAGTGTTCGGTATTTAGTTTATATGTATTTGTGGAGTAGTATCATATATTTGTGGTTCGTATTCGGGTATTCAGTAATCAATGGTTCAGAAAGAATAAGGTTTACGGTTCAAAGATCAATAACTAGAATCAAGGTTTAGGGTTCGGTGCTTCAAAGCACTTGCAATATAAGACAGAACTATCAGCTATTCATAATATATCTCGAGAAAGTTCAGAACACTTGCCTGGTAATAGACTGTTATACTTCACTAACTCCCATTAACAATCTCTTACTCTTCGACTACTTGTTTTCCTTTCCTATGCCTGGCCTCTTCTATTCATATATCATAAGTAACTATCAACACTCAACTCATACGATTCTATTCGATATAAGCTTCCATATACCCTTCGTTTCACCCAAATCCGAATTACGGATTAAAAGATACGATCAAAACCGTCATATAATGTACACATACGCATTTAACACATTATTCAATGCACATATAACACATAACAGGTAATATATTTGATTGAAAATACTTTTCAAAGAAGGTTTGATGATAAAAGGATTTTTCAAATATTTAATATGAATTTTAAAACATTTTTCTGAATTTAAACGGGTCGTTGAACCATTTTTGAAACAATAAACAGGGTTCGGTTGGCTAAATCTGGCTTCAAAATAATTTTATAATAATTACCGAGCCTTGAAAACAATTTAGAATAATATTTTAAAACTCGAAACTATTTTTCAGAATTTTTAAATCAAAAATAAATAATTAAATCTAATTAAATAATTAATTAAAATTAATTAATAATTAATTAAATCAAATAATCAATTAATTTTTGAATTAATTGACCAATTAACTAATTAATTATTAACTAAAATTAATTAACTAATTAATTCAAATTTATTTTTGAATTAAAAATAATTTTTGGAATTAGAATAATAAATTTTGGAATTTTTAATAGTTAAAAACAAATTTCTATAATTAAAATAAATAGAAAATATGATTTTTAAATAATTTATAAACAGGAATCCTAAATTTGCAAAGTCTAGAAAGTTCAGGGACCTAACTATTTCTTCTCCAAAACTACGGGTACTAAACTGTAATTTTTACAGGGTTCGCCTGAAAACACCACTGTATCGCCGGAGAAGACGATCCAGGGATGGTCAGGCCACCACCACCTCCAGATCACATCTCCTCACCACCAGGAACTCAACCATGCAATCCAATCATTTTAATAACCCCAGAACTGGCCAGAAATTGGCCGAGAAGTTCGCCGGAACCGGCGAACTTTGTTTGCTTCGATTTGAGCAAACCAGGAATCGTCAGTTGTTGTAATATACATGAATCGATTACAAATTCAACAAGGAACACGAAGCAATCAACAGAAACATCTAATAACCCCTAGGACGGAAACCCCTAAATTTCAATTAAGAACATTCATACGGGTTATAAACCCTAATTTCAAAATTCGAAAATTAAACTCAATTTTGAACATGTTATTTAACTCCAAATCAGTCATATAACATATCAAAATCATGAGAAAGAAAAGATCTACAACATGCAATCATCAAATCATCCAAAAAATCATCCGAACAAAAATTCATAATTTTAATCTAAATAATTTGATAATAAATAAAAATATATAAAATAAACCTTTGATTCTGTAGTTCTGAAACTTGAAGAAACTGATGGTACTCCTTAAACCCTTCGTTTTGGTTACCAGAACTTTCCAAACAGAGATCAATAACACCTTGATTTTGCAGTTTGATTCTTGAAAGGTTTTATGAATACAAGTATTTTCTCTTTAAAATTTTATAATTTACTGGTTGCAAATGATTTTCTGTACAAAATAAAATATGGTAAGGGCTATTTATATTTACGGAAAATTAGTATCCCGTTGTATCATTTCGGATATAAAATAGTACGTTTATTTATAAAAATATATCCAAAACGGTACCGGTTTTCGGGATAATTATCCAAATCTGTACAATTTGTACTGTGGTCTTGGTCTCAGCACCTGGTTACACGTATTACGATGTGATAATTATAATAGTTTAATAAAAAAATCCCATTTATCGAAAATATGAGTTTTATTGATTTACCGAAATAAATTTTGTATCGAAAATATTGTGCCGGGACCCGCACAGGACAAACCGTATGCCGAATCGAAAAAGTTAAAACATGGAAAATGCTCGGAATATTGTAATTAGGTTATAAAGGAGTTTTCGGAAGAGTTTCGGGTTATAAAATGTAAAAACGGGTGAAGTCGGCTGGTTCCCGATTATATAAAATAGTTTATAAATGCTCGGATTTTTTTTATTAGATCAATAAATTTCCTATAAAATTATATATCATCATAAATATAAATAGGAAAATATGACAATTATCTAGATTTTATTTGGATATATAAAAATTAAAATACTCAATTTATATTATATTTAAACATCCAAACACATATACCACTTAACAAATAATTCACAGAATAAATACTGAATATGCATAATATTTATTTATTAGCAAAAATAATTAAACGATATATCTCAGATATTACATCCTTCCCCCTTAAAAGGATTCTATCCTCAGAATCACCTAAGAAAACAAATGAGGGTACTTTTCTTTCATATCACTTTCTAACTCCCAGGTTGATTTTTCAACCTTTGGGTTTCTCCACAGTATTCTTACTAACTTTACCACTTTATTTCTTAAAACTTTCTCTCTCTCTTCCAGAATCTCTATCGTACTCTCTAGAGTCTGGATTATACTTCTTAAGCAGCAATACGTGAAAAATATTGTGAATGTGCTCCATGTGCGGGGGTAACGCCAATTCATAAGCTACTTTGCCAACACGTTTTAAAATCTCAAAAGGTCTGACATATCTAGGGCTCAGTTTTCCTTTCTTCCCAAATCTTGTCAATCCCTTCCACGGTGACACTTTCAGCAATACTAGATTTCC
The DNA here is from genome assembly GCF_009905375.1 of Apium graveolens. NCBI lineage: Eukaryota > Viridiplantae > Streptophyta > Magnoliopsida > Apiales > Apiaceae > Apium > Apium graveolens. The sequence goes on from NC_133653.1 coordinate 147,307,429, forward strand.
TTCTTCAAATTCCATATATTTCCTTGATTGGTCTGAATACTTCCTCTGACGGTCTTAGGCTGCTATTAATCTCTTCTAGGTAACTTTCACAACTTTATTTGTCTGTTGCACCAATTCAGGTCCAAATATCTTGCGTTCTCCTACCTCATCCCAATATACTGGAGATCGACATTTGCGTCCATATAGAGCTTCATATGGTGGCATCCCAATGCTGGCATGATAACTATTGTTGTAAGCAAATTCTACCAAGGGTAAATGATCATCCCAACTTCCTTTGAAATCAATAGCACAAACACGTAACACGTCTTCGATTGTCTGGATTGTTCTTTCACTCTGATTGTCCGTCTGTGGATGGTAAGCCGTACTCATAATTAGTTTTGTTCCTAAACATTCTTGAAAACTCTTCCAAAATTTTGAATTTAATCTCGGATCTCGTTCGGATACAATAGATACAGGCACTCCATGACGAACTACGATCTCCTTCAGGTATATATGGACTAACTTGTCTAGTGAAAATCTTTCATTTATAGGCAGGAAATGAGTTGAATTGGTAAGTCTGTCCACTATAACCCAAATGGCATCGTGATTGGCTTTTGTCCTTGGTAATCCGACTATGAAATCCATGGCAATGTGCTCCCACTTCCATTCTGGAATCTCTAATGGCTGCAACAATCCACTTGGTCTCTGATGTTCTGTTTTAACTCTCTGACATGTATAATATCTGTTAACCCATTCTGCAATCTCCCTCTTCATATCTGGCCACCAATAATTTTCCTTTAAATCTCTGTACATCTTGGTACTCCTGGGATGGATTGAATACCTTGAATTATGAGCTTCCTGTAAAATTTCATTCTTCAACTCCATTACTGGTGGAATCCAAATTCTGGAAGAAAACCTAAGAATACCTTGATCGTCCTTTTGCGTGCACAATTCCTCACCTACCAAACGATTAATGTCCTGATCCATTATCTCTTCTTGACACTTCCTTATCCTCTCTAACAACTCTGGTTGGAAAGTCATACTATAAACTTTTGCTTCATCAAGCTTGCAAACTCTGATTTCCAATTCTAGTTTCTGAAATTCCTTGTATATCTCCTCGGGTACTGATAACACATTCAATTTTTCTTTTCAACTTAACGCGCCCTCCACAATATTTGCTTTGCCGAGATGATAGTTAATCATACAATCGTAATCTTTAATCAACTCTAGCCATCTTCTTTGTCTCATATTAAGCTCCTTTTGTGTGAATATGTACTTCAAGATTTTGTGATCCGTATAAATCTCGCATTTTTCTCCATATAGATAATGTCTCCAAATCTTCAAAGCGAATACTATGGCTGCTAGCTCCAAATCGTGAATAGGATACTTTTGTTCATGTGGTTTTAGTTGCCTTGACGCATACGCAATAACCTTATTGTGCTGCATTAGAACACATCTTAATCCTTTATGAGAAGCATCGCTATAGATTACGAAATTCCCTTGGTCATCGGGAAGTGACAGAACAGGTGTTGTAATTAATCTTTACTTTAATTCCTGAAAACTTTCTTCACATTTGTCATTCCATATAAACTTTTCATTCTTCCGTGTAAGCTTCGTCAACGGTGTTACAATCCTTGAGAAGTCTTGAACAAATCGTCGATAATATCCCGCTAATCCCAAGAAACTTCTTACCTCTGTCGATGTTTTCGGTCTTTCCCAATTTGTAATTGCTTCAATCTTCGCTGGGTCCACTTTGATCCCTTCATTGCTGACTATGTGTCCTAAGAACTGAACTTCCTGTAGCCAAAACTCACACTTCGAGAATTTAGCATATTACTTTTTCTTCCTTAAAATCTCCAAAGTTGTCCTCAAATGTTCTGCATGATCCTCTTTTGTCTTTGAATAAATCAAAATATCATATATAAATACAATAACAAACTTGTCTAAATATTCCTTGAAAATTATGTTCATCAGGTCCATGAATGCTGCCGGGGCATTGGTTAATCCAAAAGACATCACTAAAAAATCATAATGTCTGTACCTTGTTCTGAAAGCTGTCTTTGGTATATCCTCTGGCTTAATCTTTAGCTGGTGGTATCCCGATATCAGATCAATCTTGGAGAAGTACTTGGCTCCTTTCAACTGGTCAAACAAATCATCAATTCGAGGTAACGAATACTTGTTCTTGACTGTAAGCTTGTTGAGCTCCCGATAATCGATGCACAGTCTCATGCTCTCATCCTTCTTCTTGACAAATAGCACCACTACACCCCACGGGGATACACTGGGTCTGATTACTCCTTTCCCTAACAACTCTTGCAATTACTTTGCTAGTTCCTTCATCTTGACGGGCGCCATTCTATACGGGGCCTTGGATACTGGTTCCGTTCCAGGTGCAAAGTCAATCACAAACTCAATTTCTCTATCTGGCGGAAGCCCTGGTAACTCATCGGGAAACACGTCTGGAAATTCATTGACTACCGGAATATCTTCAAGTTTTTCGGGCTCCTGAATTTTGTCAATTACATATGCAATAAAATACTCGCATCCTTGTAGTAACAACCTTTTGGCTTGAATCATCGTTAAGAACTTCTTTGCTTGCTTCTGGCCCTTAAATGTTACTATCCTTTCGTCTGGCATCTTCACCATTACCTTCTTATTTCGACAATCTATTTGGGCATCGTGCTTAGATAACCAATCCATTCCTAAGATAACGTCAAACTCTCCTAGCTTAAATGGTATCAAATCTACACAGAACTTATTACCAGAAATCTCAATTTCACAATTCCCACAAACTTGATTAACAGATACACGTTCTTGATTTGCTAATTCTACAATCATTATTTCAATTAAATACTCAACTGGACAATTTAACTTACTAACAAAATCTTGAGAAATAAACGATTGAGTTTCTCCCGAATCTATTAACACTTTGGCACATAAAGAATTCATATTAAGTGTACCTGCCATGACATCAGTATCCTGGATAGCATCCTTCACGGACAGGTCAAAAGCCCTAGCCCTTGGAGTCTCATTCACTGCTGGAGTAGATCCCATAATTCTCAATGCATTACTGACCGGGGCTGATGTCTTGCAATCCCTAGCTATATGTCCTAGCTTCCCACATTTAAAGCATGTAAATCCAATAGCTGGAACCTTAACTGTTAGATTCCGGGTAGGCTGATCCTTACTCACTTGCTCTCTTAGTAGTTGGTTGCGGCACTCCCTTGAATAGTGCCCTTTCTGATTACACTTGAAACAAACCACGTTCAACTTATTAAAAACTCCTCCGTGCTTTTTCCCACATACCTGAAAATCTGGAAAAGTTAACCTCAACTGATTCGGCTGGTTCACATTGACTGGACGGTTTCCTTGACCTCCGCCGCTTGCATTCTATTTCTTGACATTAAAATTTCTCCCTGGCTGGAACTTGCCCTTCTTGAAATTTAGAAACTTCCCTTATTGTGATTGTCCTTCATTCCCTTCAAACTTCTTCTTCTTACTTTCCTTTTCTTTTTGTGACATCTCACTCTCAGTTTCTGCAATCATGGCCTTCTGTACAACTCCTGCATAGGTATCCAATTCAAATATAGCTACCTTTCCTCTGATCCATCGTTTCAGACCTTGCCGAAATCTCTTGGCCTTCTTCTTGTCAATGTCCACATATGATGGCACAAACCTTGACAACTCTTCAAACTTACTCTCTTAATCAGCTACCGACATATTTCCTTGCTTTAACTCCAAAAACTTCAGCTCCATCTGATCCTGAACAAACTGGGGAAAATATTTTTCTAGAAACAATTCTTTGAACCTCTCCCAAGTAATAACATTTGTACTTTCCAATGTCTTCACAGTTTCCCACCAATATGTGGCCTCATTCTTCAAATAATAACTTGCAAACTCAACCTTCTGTTCTTCCTTTACCTTAACTAAAGCAAATGACTTCTCTATTTCCTTTAACCAAGCATTCGCTTCAATTGGATCTAAGGAACCCTTGAATTATGGTGGGTTCACCTCCTGAAAAGTTTTGAAAGTTACCTAGGGATTGGTCTGCCTTTGTTGTTGTTGAGACAGGTGAACTGTTTGTTGAGCCAAGATCTGAAGAATCTGGGCTACTGCTGGGTTTATGGGTCCTGGGTTTGCATTCTGGTTGGTATTATCTTGGTTGTTGTTGTTGTTGGTTTCTTCATTCTGGGTGTTGGTGCGGGTATTTCTTCTGGGAGGCATTTTCTGTAAAGAATCAAACAACTTATTTAGCCCTTAAATCAAATTCCTTGCATAAAAGAAAAGTTTTGTAAAACAGAAATATCTCTTTTTTGAAAACAGTTGTAACAGTTGAACTAAGTAAATTGCATGCTTCTTTATAGAATGTAAACAGTTAAAGGGGTAGGGTACATGGTATCACAAGAGGTATAACTAGTGCAATAAGTAAAGTAAAGTATAACAGGTGCAGTAATGTAAATGACAATGCTGGAAAGGAAAAGGTACTGATATATATAGATCCAAAAGTTTTAGGTAGTATAAGCGTAAAGTCGCTTCAAAAGTAAAAGCAAAAGGGTACAACAACCTACTCACTAGTCAGCAGATCTAGTCTATAAATTTAACCCAAAAGTCTACTGATACATACTACACACTACTGTACATAATAAGCAACTACAACAGCACTGCTCAGCATCTCCATCTCTGTGTCTCTATCTCTAACTCCAAGGAAACTCTGGTACGCCCAGCCTCTCGAGGTCCTCCATCACCTCCCTGGCCCATCCCATAAATGCATCAGAGCCGGCCAATGTAGCTCCATGTAGTCTGGCCTCAAGAATCCTACGTGTCACATGGATCTCCTCTCGGAGCTCCCTCACACTACGATCAACATCTGTAGTCCTGATGATATGATACAGCTCTCAGATCTGTGCCAACAAGGAATCACGCTCCAGTAGAAGAGCCTCATACCGGTAATAAGGAACAGGATGCAATATAGACTAGAATGGGGCACCCGTAACTGAATGCCCAGTGGAGTCTGAATCGGCAGGTGGGGGTCCTCTGATTGGTGCCTTATACTTGGGGGTGGAATGGCCTGCAGTGGTACAGGCTGCAACACAGGTGGAGGTAAAATAGCCAATACTGGTAGGACAATAGGACGTGGATCTGAAGATGGTCCTCCAACTGAGGGCTCTGAGTGATCAGCTAATACGGGGATGAAAGAGTCGGCCATCGCTGCTATCTGAAATCATATCGCAAAATAAGAATCTCAAACTACAACGCGAATCATACTAATACATGTTATACCGTCGCACTCAACCTCTCGACGTTCTATCTCCCTACTTCCTTACTTCTAATCCTAACCCTCTACCCATTCCCATCAATCTAGGTTTGTGTCAGTGACTTATAAGATGTAGCTCTGATACCAAACTTGTGACACCCTCCAAACCCAGGTCAAAAGTTTGGGGTCCACCCACGCACACACACCTTATTTATAACTTGCTTATAACAATAATGAAGATAATAATGATATGCAGTGACCCTACTTACCAACTATCACGGACCGCAACAGGTTAAAGTATGCACACAAGACACACATACACACTTATATTACAAACGCCCAAATACCAACTATTCAAACTTACAATTGAATATTAAATATCATTATAAACTTTACAAACTTAAACTATCACAAAAGCTGTCAGCTAGCTTAACTCGATCAACCTGGATCTCTAGCTCTCGCACTGGATTGAGGATCCTCGCTACCAACAGGTTCCTTCTTTACTGGAAAAAGAACATAAACAAAATCGCACAAAAGAGCTAACTAGCCCAGCAAGTCACGTTGACAATATTGAGAATAAAATGATCAAGTAATATGAGTTATGGTATCAAGGGAACAATGAATAATGATATAGAATTGGATATTATGTTTTCATTTTAAAAACCAAGGTTAGGCTACTGATCAGTCACGCACTAAACCCGAGCAAGGCACACAGCTCTGCTCTAATTACTGGATCCAAGGCACACATTGGCCTAACTTGACCACCAATCTGGTCCACAATTTTATAAAACAATCCAATTTTATCACAATAACCGAATAAACAATGTAAAGCAATAAACAGAATCATAATCAACATGGGATATTTCAATCATGAGATGGGTTCAATCTTCACAAGGAAACAAAATAGCAATTCCAAAGAATGGCTATCAACTGGTGAAAGAATCGGATAACAAAAGAATCAAAGTTTCAAGGATACAAGGATTTGGTATTTCAATGTATAAGGTATAATGGTTTGAGTATATAAGCAAATCTTGGTTCAGTGTTCGGTATTTAGTTTGTATGTATTTGTGGAGTAGTATCATATATCTGTGGTTCGTATTCGGGTATTCAGTAATCAATGGTTCAGAAAGAATAAGGTTTACGGTTCAAAGATCAATAACTGGAATCAAGGTTTAGGGTTCGGTGCTTCAAAGCACTTGCAATATAAGACAGAACTATCAGTTATTCACAATATATCTCGAGAAAGTTCAGAACACTTGCCTGGTATTAGACTGCTATACTTCACTAACTCCCAATCACAATCTCTTACTCCTCGACTACTTGTTCTCTATTCCTATGCCTGGCCTCTTCTGTTCATATATCATAACTATCTATCAATACTCAACTCATACGATTATATTCGATATTAGCTTCTATCTACCCTTTGTTTCACCCAAATCCGATTTACGGATTAAAAGATACGATCAAAATAGTCATATAACGTACACATACGCATTTAACACATTATTTAATGCACATATAACACATAACACGTAAGATATTTGATTGAAAATACTTTTCAAAGAAGGTTTGATGATAAAAAGATTTTTCAAATATTTAATATGAATTTTAAAACATTTTTCGGAATTTAAACGGGCCGTTGAACCATTTTTGAAATAATAAACAAGGTTCAGTTTGCCGAATCTGGCTTCAAAATAATTTTATAATAATTATCAAGCCTTGAAAACAATTTAGGATAATATTTTAAAGCTCGAAACTATTTTTCAGAATTTTTAAATCAAAAATAAATAAAAAAAAATATAATTAAATAATTGATTAAAATAAATTAATAATTAATTAAATCAATTAATCAATTATTTTTCAAATTAATTGACCAATTAAATAATTAATTATTAACTAAAATTAATTAACTAATTAATTCAGATTTATTTTTGAATTAAAAATAATTTTTGGAATAAGAATAATAATTTTTGGAATTTTTAATAATTAAAAACGAATTTCTGTAATTAAAATAAATAGAAAATATAATTTATAAATAATTTATAAACAGGAATCCTAAATTTGCAAAGTCTGGAAAGTTTAGGGACCTAACTGTTTCTTCTCCAAAACTACGGGTACTAAACTGTAATTTTTACATGGTTCACCGGAAAACACACCTGTCTCGCTGGAGAAGACGATCCAGAGATGCTCAGGCCACCACCACCTCCAAATCACATCTCCTCACCACCAAAAACTCAACCATGCAATCCAATCATTTTAATAACCCCGGAACTGGCCGGAAACTTTGTTTGCTTCCATTTGAGCAAACCAGGAATCGTCAGTTGTTGTAATATACATGAATCGATTGCAAATTCAACAATCATCCGAACAAAAATTCATAATTTAAATCCAAATAATTCGAAAATAAATAAAAAATATATAAAATAAACCTTTGATTCTGCAGTTCTGAAACTTGAAGAAACTGACAATACTCCTTAAACCCTTCATTTTAGTTACCAGAGCTTTCAAAACAAAGATCAATAACACCTTGATTTTGCAGTTTGATTCTTGAAAGGTTTTATGAATATAAGTATTTTCTCTGTAAAATTTTATAATTTACTGGCTGCAAATGATTTTCTGTACAAAATAAAATAAGGTAAGGGCTATTTATATTTACGGAAAATTAGTATCCCGTTGGATCATTCCAGATATAAAATAGTATGTTTATTTATAAAAACAGATCCAAAACGGTACCGGTTTTCGGGATAATTATCCAAATCTGTACAATTTGTACTGCGGTCTTGGTCTCAGCGCGTGGTTACACGTTATAATAGTTTAATAAAAAGATCCCGTTTATTGAAAATACGAGTTTGTTGATTTACCGAAACGAATTTTGTATCGAAAATATTGCGCCGGGACCCGCACAGGACAAACCGTATGCCGGATCGAGAAAGTCCAAACATGGAAAATACTCGGAATATTGCAATTAGGTTAAGAAGGAGTTTTCGGAAGAGTTTCGGGTTATAAAACGTAAAAACGGGTGAAGTCGGCTGGTTCCCGATTATATGAAATAGTTTATAAATACTCGGAAAAAGAATTTATTAAATCCATAAATTTCCTATAAAACCATAAATCATCATAAAAATAAATAGGAAGATATGACAATTATCTATATTTTATTTTGGACATATAAAAATTAAAATACTCAATTTTTATTATTTTTAAACATCCAAACACATATACCACTTAACAAATAATTCACAAAAAAAATACTGAATATGCATAATATTTATTTATTAGCAAAAATAATTACACGATATATCCCAGATATTACATTTAGGGTGTTTTGTTATCATCAAGTTTCTCTTAATTTATGGCTACAATTACGGTAGACATAAATTGGGGAAGATTGTTGGAAGATTTAGTGATTATGTAGCTCTCGGCGGATGTTCAAATATAGTCCCGACGGATGAACTTTATAGTCCCGACAGATGACAACTGAACATCCATCGAGAGTGTAGCTTATGTAACAATAAGTATTGTAGCACATTTCTGCAAACAACAATGTTTTAGTTGAGTAGATTATGTAGGATTCTTTAAGTCATTTTGACTATTGGATTGATATGCAGAATAGGTTGGCTAATTGTAAATATAAGATGTCTTGTAATTCTGCATAAGTGAAATAGAATCAAGTGACAGAAAGACTCCCGACGGATGATCTACAAAGGCTCCCGACAGATATTCAACAAGGCTCCCGATGGATGATCAACAAGGCTCCCGAAGGATGATAATATTCAAAATAGCAGTTGACAGTGACAACACAGTCACATGCGTCTGGTGTTTGCAAATGGAATGTGGCAGCCTAATTGCAGGATTTAGAGAACAAAGAAGCATTACCATTTCCATGTAATTATGAAGATATTCAAAGATGCTGGTTAGAGTAATGTAGCAGCATGAAGTTAGACTAGATTTAGTTTGTCTTATTGTCTTGTCTTACTATCATGTAACTTGGTAACATATAAAACAAGTGTAGCAAGTAGAACAAAAAAAATGAAGTAAGCTTAATTTTCAGAGAGATAGAAAAGGCTGTATGTTAAGAATCTCTTTGCAATTCTGTAAGTTCTCTTGTAAGCAGTTATGTGTTATTCAAGCATCACAGAGTTCTCAACTTTATATATATCTCTGGTGGATAAGTTCAAATCCACCAGAAAGTTTTAAAGCTTTGTGTTTTATTACTTTGTGTTTTATTTTCTACTCTGCTTTCATTCCGCACTTCTTGCAAAATCAAACACTGCTATATATTAAGTAAGAACATCCATAAAATCAGAAAAAGGAGCTAGAATTACATTCACCCCCCCCCCCCTTCTGTAATTCTTGTTGCATTGTTTGGAAATAACATACATCGCTTTTTAATTAATAATCTGAGTTTTTTACATCAGACAGTAACTGATATCTTATTATGTATAAAACATCGTTTCCATCTACAGAAGTGTTGTTATATAGACTAATTGGTATTGTTTCTTGTTTATATTTCAACACTTAACTTTTCAAGAGTATGTTTATACTGAGAAGGAGACATACTTATAGAAATAAAAATTGATACCTGATTGGATGAGTCACCAGCTTCCTCTGATTTTTCCATTAAGATTAGTTATCATACTCACTATCTTCATCTTCATCAGTATTATCGCAGCATTTTACTTCTTCTATGTAAACTTGACTTTGTTGCTTATTGAGTAGTACCTCGTACTTTGCTTCTAACTCCAGATATACCTTATGTTTCTTAACTTGTTTTGACTTTTTGTACTCAGTGATAAAATTATCAAGTTCATTACAGTTAAAACATTTTATCTTAGATCTATCCACACTTCCAGATTTGTAGACAGTCTTCCTTACAAATCTAGACCCATTTTATTTCTAACCACTTCCAATATCAGCAGCTCCACTCGTGAACTTAAATGACTTATTTCTTTTAAATCTCGGATTAGAAAATTTCTTAGCCATAAAAACTATTGATTTGTTCAAAAAAAAAATTCAAATTTCTCGATAGTATAGAACTCATCCTCGTCAGGTCCGTTGCACAGTCACAACAAAAAAAGTTGGATAAATCTCTCACACGCCAAGTATTCAGTATTAAGGCTACTCATTTCGCAACTCAAAAACATTTCAATCATGGATGGTTTCCATCGATAACTAGTTAATTACATAAAGTTGGATAAATCTCTCACACGCCAAGTATTCAGTATTAAGGCTACTCATTTCGCAACTCAAAAACATTTCAATCATGGATGGTTTCCATCGATAACTAGTTAATTACATAGCTAAAATTTAACAGGTTCATTACAAATCATGAACATTACACACACCGCAATATCTCGTAACTTTAAAATTTATAATAGAATATGATTTGTCTCTCGCACGGATTGTCATGCTAGTTAAAATAATAATAACTGAACTAATTCATTATTATAGTTCATATTTGTAGTGTTCAAATAATTTCTGATTTGGTTCTGATTGATTTTTATTTTTAGTCCGAAACTAGTTTTTAGATTAAATTTTCGATTCGGTTTCTAGTTCAGATCAAATAGGTTTCCACATCATTTTCAGATTATTCAGTTCGGGTTAGAGATGCACAAAAAGTCTGGGCCCGAAAATCTGGTACGACCCGATCCGGTCAAAACCCGGTCAAGCCCGATCCGGTCAAAACCCGATCAAGCCCGACCCGGTCAAAGCCCGGCCCTATCCCCGCCCGATCCCAGCCCGATCAAATCCCGGCCCGGTCAAATTCCGGCCCGGTCCCGGCCCGGGCTTAGGGCCTCGACGGGCCCTATCCCAGGTCTAAATATGATTCCTCAATCGTCCTTATCCCAGAGTTCATCCAAACGTAATATCAATAATTATAGTTTAAAAGCCATAACTAAAAGAAAAAAGAAATTGAAGATTGCTTTTATTAATGACAACTATACAAGTAACAAAAACTCTTTAAAAATATATCAAACTGCCCCAACACCTCAAACTAGAAATATTAGTATCACGCAGTCTACACAGGCAGTGACAACTGTACACAATGAAACTCTGCAACAGAATAATAAAGATACATGCATTAAAGAAAAAAAATCTATAATTGTAAAATCCTATACAGATTATATATATGACAGAGTGTTTGACTTGCAAATGGCACCTGAATGGCTTTTTTCTCCAACATTTGAGCAATCAAATTCCAGAAAACTAAAGAGGATTAACGATCTCATTTCTTTAAATTTTAAAAATGTTATCGGTGATCGTCACTTTTTCCGTTTATATTTGTCGGGAATCAATTGTAGCCGCAAAATGAACTCTAGGAATTAAGCTACATGCATACCAAAAAAGTCCAGCAGTGTATCAATAGAATACGTGGTTATGATTCGGTAGGTTGTACAGACACTTCAGGCTTATGTTGTGCTATTCTCAGTGTTCCGCCAAGCTCTACAGGAACGAGTGGCACCAGAGAGTGTAAGACGTCAGTTATTAGAGGACGGTAGCTTGGTTCTGGTTGAATACACAGCACAGCAACTGCAGCAACCTATAGATATTTATAAATAAACAAAAAAGTTACATAGTGCACTTTCTTGAAGAGAATGTACCAAGCTAAATATTCTAGTTCACCCTATGTTCTCTGTATTTTACTTTAGTTTGATTATCTAGTTAGAAGAACAAACTTATACTTACAAACCCAATAAGTGTAAATAAGATTCAATTTTCTCCATAAGCTAACCTGGTACAAGTGTTTAAGATCCATTGTATCTCTAATCAGAGGATCCACAATATGTGGTAGCTTTGATCTGTCAGTGAGCTGAGGCATGGCCTGCAGTTAAGATAAGCTACCCCCATTATTAATAATGTTAAATGGACCTAAATACTTTTGAATTAAAAGCAAAGTATAACTACCCATGTGACAATAGATTGGCATTGAGATGGTGCCAGTTTCTCTACTGGCCTTCTTCCTAATAAGAGCTCCAAAAGAACAACACCAAATGCATACACATCACTTTTATCTGTTAACTTTCCTGGAAAATATTAGCAAAACCAACATATTAAAATAACTATGAAATATGGATATTATTAAGACTAACTGCTATAACGAAGCTTGGGGAAAATGCTCAATTGCATAACATATCGTGTAAAACTTAAAAAAAAAACAGTTTTGCTCCTATTCTAGCTACCCATGGATAAACCTAAATGTGAATACTTCAAGTTACAAAAAAGTATACATCTGCCAAAAATTAGCCCACCTCAAAGGGTAAATACCGACATGTGGATGGCTATATTGAGCATATAATTAAATCTTAGGTATATGTTGCTGTAAGCACTCACTGAACACAATTTGCCAACCATATATGTCTATGCCACTCAATTTCTAACACCTGATATAAGATGCCACAAGTGCTTAGTGTTTATATTAATATAAATATCTTGAATATAAGATGTTCAAAAATTGTACGGAAACACTCAGAGACATTGGATGTGCAACAAAACACTCAAGCTTACTTAAAATACTACCTAATCTTTTTCTTAAGTCGGGCAACTAATATGTATATTTAGTAGCTTGATAATATGCTTTTGCGTACTTATTATAAGCAATAAGAGGACACTTAAAACTAACTAGTATTAGGTAATTATTTACTATTATATATGCAATTGTGTAGTTGGAGTTAGGTGTCTTGCCGTCTAAAAGGTACTCAGGTGCTACGTAACCCAAAGTTCCCGAAAGTTTGATGTTGCCTTTGTTTGTCCCTTGAGTTACCGCGAGACCAAAATCCGAAAGCTTGATCCAAACAAAAGAGGAGTAAGTTTGAGTACATTGATTTTAATTAATAACAGTGAGATACAAATAAATAATGCAGTGGTCAAATATTAATAGTGTTAAAAGACAGGCCAGAATTTGATATGTTTTTCTTACCTTGGAATTGTAGTTAGAATCTAGAAGAATATTAGATGATTTCAGATCTCTATGGATCACTTGTGGCTTGCAGTGCTCATGCAAATACTCTAATCCTCTGGTCAAACAAGAACATATATATTAACATCCAACATCAATTATTTAAATACAAAAGTAACATGGTTTGTTCAACCAACACACCTCGCGGTATCAAGAGCAATTTTTATACGACAATACCATGTTAAAGCTGATCCATGAGAAGGTCCTGAAGAGGTTTCAATAAAATATTACTAGATTGCTTCTTACCAAGTAAGATAGTAGATTGAATCTAAAGGCTTTAAGAACATTAAAAAAAGAATATGCCTTACCGTGCAATTGAGTTTCAAGGGAGCCATTTTCCATCAGTTCATAAACAATAAGCCTAGTATTACCATGAATGCTATAACCCAGTAATGAAATTATGTTTGGATGTTGAATTTTACTCAACAGATCAACTTCAGTCTGCAAATCGAGAACAAGTTCAATACTTGATAGAACAAAACAAAGACGAACTTAATACACATACGGAACTGAAAATAAATTATACCTGGAATTCTCTAATGGAATCAGGACTTTCACCATTTAATCTCTTGACCGCAGCATATACATTATTATCCAATAAACCCTTGTATACACATCCAAACCCCCCTACACCAAGAATATCACTTTCCCGGAAATTGTTTGTTGCTGTCTCAAGTAATTTATAATCCATGAAAGTCACGGCCCCTCTAGTACTACTCATCTTCGAGGAATTTTGTTTCCCCATAAATGGGGCTAATACAAATTCTTTTGCATAACCTATAAAACATAAATATGATGTCAAAAGTAGCATATTCAAATAATTCTCAATAGATCAAATTTCGAAGACAACCAAATACTTGAGCTACGAGAAGTATCCTTTTCGGATTTGTGGGTGTTTCTTTTCCGGTAAATCCTCAAACATATCAAACACAAAATGATTAACCCCAGTGCTGCAGAAGCAACAATGAGTGATATAATTGTCTTCTTATTAGATCCCATATGATGTTTTGCACTTCCAATTTCAGCCACTGATGACATAAACAATACAAATAAAAAACAGTCAGCAAAATGAAGAAAACACAAACGAAAGACACAATCTTGAATCAAAGATGGAAGCTTTATGATAATTTGCAACCAATGTGATAATAAAAATGTAAACGTGGAGAATTTAAAACTGAAATTATCCAAACCCCATGATCCAAAAAATTCAAAATAGCAATAAAATGACAAATCTTGGGTAAAAAAGGCAGATTGTACCTGGAGAAAGAGCAGCATTGAGTGAATGGGAAGCTGAGGGAATGAAGAAGCCATATGGTGAAGACAAAGGAGCAGATATAGGTGGGAAAATAGGGGCTTGTCTAGCATCAAGCAAAACCAAAAGGGGTCCATCAACAAAAACAAGAACCAAAAAAGCTGCTAAATTTCTCATCCCCTTGGTTTCACTTGACTTGCTCACTTTCTGTCTAGTCTAGTGGTACAATTGTAGACACACTCATACATACATAACTGTAGTTTCCTTTGTTGTGTTTAAAATTGAAGGGGGCAGATAAAAATAAGGATGAGAGAGATGCCTAGTAGGACAGAAGAGTAGATGTCTCCTTAAATACCAATTTTAACTGACCAATAAATTTGATGAGGTGGTTTTCATACAAGTTACAACTTGATAATTTCAAATAACCCCGGGGCCTTCTGCTTGCCGGGCCCGGACTCAGACTCTTTTTGGATGGAAACGGCGACGGCGTGCGGTGTTACTGTTGGGTGGGAGCCTACAAAACAGAACCGGAGGGCGTGGCGTCCCCGCGGCACCTGCGGCGTGAGAATGAGAAAGGGTTTTAAGGAGAAAAAGGGCAAAACAGGGATTATGTGAATATATCTTATGATGAATGCGTGTATGTATGTATGTATACGTGAAAGAGAGAGTATGTGAGATTGTAACCTTTAACCTTCCTTCTGTTCTACCTATATGCCTCCCCCTAGGATTTAGGGGTTTGCACCTTTTAATCTGGACCGTAGGTTTGCCTTTTGGACTGTAGAGCATCTGGACGCCAGGATGCGTGAGAGTACTATCAGATCCGGACCGTAGGAACGTCTTGGATCCCGGTTACCTGGACGGTGGTGATGTTGCCACGTGTCCTGGGCTCCTCAAAGTCAAAGTTAAATGCGTCAGAGTACTATCAGATCCGGATCGTAGGAACGTTCTGGATCTCGAGTACCTGGACGGTGGTGATGTTGTCACGTGTCCTGGGCTCCCCAAGGTCAGAGCTGAGTATTCCGTGGGCTCTTATACTTGGTCCGGGCCTCTACTATTGGGCCTGAATTATTATAGGCTATCACCGCTAATCCACAACTGTTATGTCTGGGATGCAATTCCAAACGACCTCTCCTTTTATTTTTTCTGGACGAAACCAGCTGATTTGAACTCGCCTGGATAAAATAAATTCGATAAGTTCAAGTTTGAATGAGTACTTGATTTCAGTAAAAAACTCATTTTTGTTCTTAAAACATTAGCCCCTACCCATTTTTTTTAAAGAGTTAAGTGCATCTCCAATCATTTAGAACTCTTAACTAAAAATCATTAATACATAATATAAATAAAAAATATAGAAATTATGTAAAAAACAATTCATCTCCAATGATTCATTTCCCTTATTTATAAATATAGTCAACCTCTTGATATTGGCTATATTTGTTTAATCACTTTGTTAAATCACTACAAACCTGTAAAAAATCTGTAAAAAGATTCATAATCATTTATTATAATATTGAAGTAATATATTTTATTTAAAATAACATAAAATTTTAAAAATATAACTAAGCAATATTTTACACGTTCAATAAATTTTACATATTATCTTACAGGTCCAATTTAGCCCAATTTAGCCAACCAATTATAGTCAACATCATTGAAGATGCTCTAAAGTAATATTTAACTATTATATTATAAAAAATGAAATTTTGGCCAACAAAAATATAAAATAATTAAAATTTGGCCGCCAATTTGCATTTTATGAGATATTTTCATATAATTTAAAACTAAATCCCGACAATGAGTCGATCTAAACTCTTCTCGATTCAAATAAATTCGACTAGGCATAAGCCCGATTTTAAGTTCAAGTTTGAATAAATATTTAGGTTCGTAGGTAAAGAAATTCAAGTTAATTTGTGATTTGATAAATTCAATTTTTTTAATTGAAATTATTTCAAACTAAGACTCATTTCTACCGAATATTTTTGCATGAATTTCTTTTTTTTTCTTTTTATTCAGGGACGTAACTAGCCTAGGGCTTACCTAAGCTCAGGGCAATATCAGAAAATAAAATTAGTAGTTATATCTATACTTACTTTACATCCTAATTATATCTAAATCCCATTGCTAAGTCACATTTTTCCAGTCCATTTATGCTAAAACTTGTCCAACTCACTCAATCTCAGTGTAAATGAAACTAGTACTTCTATTTAAAAATTTTACGATCAGAGTTCTACTTTGAACACCGAACATTGAGTGTTGATATATTGGGCTATCGGCGTGTCCCTATTTTTATTCCTCTTAGTTAAAAGGAAAACATTAATATAAATGTACGAGTTAGATTAACAATAAATGACACCGCAATATTTTATTAAATAATAAACTATATATTATCAAATTATTATACTTTAATCCTTTTCGTCGTCAACACACTCACTGTCAGTTGTCTAGTGTAAACCCGCTAAATTCAAACTTGTAAGAGCATCTCCAACGGAAATAGCTATATTCATTACCTATATTAGTAGAAAATAGATATTATGTAAAAATTGATGAACCTATAAGGAATTCTGCTTCAGTGATATTAGCTATAATGATTAACTATATTCAAAAAACAGTTTTTATTGTTATTTTTAAATTTTAAGAGTTATGTTTTATCAAAAAGGGTTGATAAAAAATTATTAATAAAAAATAATTTTTTTAACTTAATATAAGTAGAAATAATATATATATATATATGTATAAAATAAAAATATTTACTGATGTTATTATAATATTTAAATCATGAAAAAAATTAGTTTACAAACATTACTTTTATATATTATAAAATATTTAACTAATTTTTTTATCCAAGTAATTTTTAATAGTTTTTTATATCAAAATGTACAATAAAAAATTATATAAGTAATTAATGAAATTGGTTAACATGATTTTTTTACAGCTTTTTGATATTAAATTTTTACAATTAATATTACATAAAGTTAAAATATAAAATTAAATTAGTATATATATATTAAATGTAATTATTATATATATATATATGTAATTTTTTGTAAAACTCCACTCAATTTTAAAATCCCAAACCTTAATTATATATATTTGATGAAGCCAGGTGTTCTAGCGGGAAGGTGTACAGTGGAGGGAAAATAAGTTTCTGGAGAAATATTGCAGAGGGAAATGACGTGGCTCAAATATAGATGACAGTCATTCATTCAACAAATATAGTATTTTTCTAGGCATCTAAAATTTTACCTAACGGGTGTCTCCATTTGAGTACTGTTTTTTTTACATATTATCTATATTTTTAAAATTAGGATTGACACGTAGATATTATTGCTAACAGGTGATGCTCTAATAAAACTTTGTTTGAAATATTAGCTAAATAATTTTAAAACATGTAGTACAATTTACAAATCATGGGTGGGAAAGAAGAAAAAGATTTATTTCTACTTATAGCAGTTAATGGTCCAGCCTACTTTTAATTTCCTAAACTTTGTTGTAACCAACTCCAATCCAAACAGGCAAGTTATTGATGGGTATTTAAAATTCTTAAATAGAAACATAATTTATTACATAACTTTAATATACTCACCTATAATTGATTTAATGTCTTTATAATTGCAAGAGGGAACAAAAATACAAATATTTGTTGAGATACACTTTGAAGGAATATGCTAGTAAAATTAATTCTGAAAATAATTACAAGTATAAAAATTTTATTTGTTAAATTTAAATGAACCATGCATTCATATTAATAGTACTAATTAAATTTTACTATCACATTAGACATAACATGTCATTTTTGACAATTTTTTGTATAGGTTTTTTATACCTCTAACTGTTGTGGATAAAAAACTAAGGTTATTACTTGCTGTATTTAATACTAAGATTCGAGAGCTCAAGGCCTTTAATGGCTGCTTACGTGTTTCGTGACTCAATCTGCCTTTACGAGATGCCTACGTATCTCTGTGAATTAGAGAATCAAGCCAAAAAACGT
Source organism: Apium graveolens (assembly GCF_009905375.1). Classification (NCBI taxonomy): domain Eukaryota; kingdom Viridiplantae; phylum Streptophyta; class Magnoliopsida; order Apiales; family Apiaceae; genus Apium; species Apium graveolens. The sequence goes on from NC_133653.1 coordinate 147,325,862, forward strand.
AGTTCTAATTGGTGGGGGTGAGACCCCTTATATAGATGTTGGGAGTCCTTGAATTGGACTTGGTATAGGAGACTTGGTGGGCAAGTCTCATAATTACAATGGACTTTGGAGTCCTAGATAGTAGGAAATTGATTCCTTATCCTTTTAGGTCCCCTTGAGGCTAATCTCCAAGGATTTATATCCTTATCGGGACTCTTTTCAACATCTGATTTGTCCCTTATTAATTAATTACGAAATTAATTAATAATCAGGGCTTTTGGGCCTTTTTTATTCCATCAGGCCTGATCTGGTCCATCAGGCTTAACCTTTCTGGTTTGAGTATCATATATCTTTTTATTGGGCCTAGCAGCCCACAGCTTGTACAATTAATGCAGTATAAATTATACAAGCATAATTTATTTATCCCTATCATTTGCCCCCCAACTTTTGGGAAACATTGATTAGGTTTCGCAGAAGTTAAGTCTATTCGTTCCCTTACAGGGTTTCGTTTTTCCGTAAAGTGTGGAGCGACCTACACATTTACAATGAATTTTTCCTTTTATTCAGGAATTATCTTAATTTCCAGGAATTTTTCCCTTATTTCCGGGATTTTTTCCTTATTTTCTGGATTTTTCCCTAATTTTCTGGGATTTTCCCTAATTTTCTGGAATTTTTCCCTAATTTTCTGGGATTTTTCCCTAATTTTCTGGGATTTTCCCTAATTTTCTGGGATTTTTCCCTAATTTTCTCTATTTTTCAGATTTCCAGCCCTTTTTTGACCAGGATCCTAGTCGAAATTTCGACCTGGATCCTAGTCGAAAATAGGGGTCAGCCTTGCCATCCTGGTCGAAAAAATTCGACTAGGATCCACGACCTGGAACTCGACCAGGATCCTAGTCGAAATTTCGACCTGGATCTAGGACCTGGAATTCGACCAGGATCCTAGTCGAAAAGTCGACCTGGATCTAGGTCAAAAAATCCACCTTTTTTTTTTTTTTTAGCTTCTTGCCATGAGCCTATCGACTAGGATTTCGACTAGGATTCTAGTCGATATTTCGACCTGAATCCTGTTCGAAAATTCTTTGATATTCTTGCTTCCTGGTCGAAGGATTTCGACTAGGATTCATGACCTGGAATTCGACCAGGATCCTAGTCGAACTTCGACCTGAGTTTTTAATCCCTTTTTTTTTTTTTGAAAGATGCTTGGTTTATTCGACCTCATTCCTGGTCGAAGTTTCGACCTCAATTCAGTCCCGTTATTCCAGCTTCTTGCCATGAGCCTACCGACTAGGATTTGACTAGGATTCTAGTCGATATTTCGACCTGAATCCTGTTCGAAAATTCTTTGATATTCTTGCCTCCTGGTCGAAGGATTTCGACTAGGATTCACGACCTGGAATTCGACCTGGATTCTGGTCTTTTTTACCCGTTATTTTCGGGTGTCTGCTCGAAAGATTTCGGGCAGGATTCACGACCTGGAATTCGACCTGGATTCTGGTCTTTTTTACCCGTTATTTTCGGGTGTCTGCTCGAAAGATTTCGGGCAGGATTCACGACCTGGATTTCGACCTGGTTCCTGGTCTTCCACTAGCCTTCTTTATTTAGCTTTAATTTAGGGTATTGTATTTTCCAAATCCTAATTGGATTTGGGCCTGGCCTTTTTTGTTGGGCCTTATTAAATTTTAATGAGCCTCTATTATTGGGCTTTTCCAAATCTTATTGGGCCTCTTTTATTGGGCCTTTTCAAAATCTTATTGGGCCTCTTTTATTGATCTGGGCTTAATACACCCTGTTTAGAATGCTCTAGAATTCCTAGGAATATTCTGGAATATTATTTTTTCTGGGCTTTTGTCCTCAATGGGCTTTTCGTCCCTTCAACTTCCTTTTCCTCTTATATAAAGGAATGAGGAAAGGCTATTACTCCTCACTTTCTCATTTCTTAGTTTTCTTCTTCATCTTCCTGCTAAGATTCTCAGAGGAATAACAGCAAGTCGGAGCTCAAAGCCTTTTTCAGGAGCGCTTCTTCAGGTAAGATTCCTCCCTTTGCTTTTCGTGTCTATTTTTCCATTGTGTGCCACTTGAAGATAGCCTATTTACGTGCCCCTTACTTTTTTTTCAGATGGCTGACAAAAGAATGACCCGTTTGGCCAAGATGAACGTGGCTAGAAAGTCCAACGATTTTCCTATTCGATCGAGGTATACTTCCTTAATCGACATGATCAACACTCGAGGGGACGAGTATCCGTCTGATGCGCATCTGGACGCGCACGATCATATTAGTGCTTTACGGGATCCCAAGGAGCTGGAAAAGTTGAGCAGCTGCTTCAAAATCAAGGAGCCTTTTAAGCTGGTTCTTGCGGGTCCGGCCGACAGGGCCTGTCAGTGGAAGAAGGACGCGCTATGCGTCTATAGGGATACTCTAAGGGCAGGTATTAGACTCCCTTTTCATCCATTCATTCCTTTGCTACTGGCTGATGTGGGCATCAGCCCTTGCCAACTTCCCCCTAATTCCTGGAGGTTGATTCTGTGCTATCTGTCGCAATGCGCCAAGCACAACGTCCCCACATCTGTTGCTGTCTTCAGGAAGATTTTTCAGTTCAAAAACAACCCTGATAAAAGTCCGGGTTGGGTTTCTATCAACCAGCGCCCCATTATCCCCCATATCGTGAATGGGAAGTCCATCCCTGACAACAACTTGGGGTGGAAGAAAGATTTTTTGTTTGTTATTTGGGAAGGTGGAGATTGGGGCTCCCTGTTTCGATCATCCTTTGGGCTGGCCGTGGACGGGAGCCCGAATGACATAACTTTGTCTGAGGAGGAGGCTAGAGGTTTCAACCTCCTTACGCAAGACAACGGCACTTCCCATTGTTGGGACCTTATCCAGGAGACCGTCCTGGTAGAACGCGGCCTTTCGCCCGTTAATAAGAAAAGTAAGTTCCCTTTCTTATCTCCTTTATTTCCTGCACTTTTATTTCATTGATTTTCAACTGACTTTGTTTGTTGCAGTGGCTGAGAAGATTGAGGAGGCTACCAAGCCGAAGGACCTGGAGACAACCAGGATGAAGAGGGCCGGGAAGATCTTTAAGGACCCTCGACTGGGTGACCGCTTCCCGGAGTTCCTTCTTCAGGCAACGGAGCCAGATGAGGAAGGCCCCAGCCAAGTTCTGCGCACCAAGCAGAGGCCAGGTGCCTATTTTCAACCTGCTTGGGGGATCCGGGGCAAGGACTCAATTGTGGGCAGTACGGCGCTGTCCAAGGAATGGTCTAAGCATTCCATTTCCCCGGTGGATTATCAAGATTTTATCCTTCAACAGGACTTGGAGGGGAATGAGCTGTTTGGAGCCCAAGCTCTGGCGACGGTACGTACTTTACTTATGCCTTTTACAATTCTCTTTTCTTTCTTTTCTAAACCTTTGCTGTTTTCTCTTGCAGGCTAACGCCCATTTTCAAGGGGCAATTCACCAAGCCAAGGCTTGGAAGGTTGGCCTGGAAGATGCCAACAAGAAGTTGGAGGAGGCCAATCAAAAAATTGAGGCCCTTGAAGCTCAATTGGCCTCTTCCACTTCTGACCTGGAGACGGCCCGGGCTGAAAATGTCATCTTGAAGGCGCAGAAGGAAAAAGCCTTTGATGGCTGGATGGACACTCAAGAATTCAAAGACTTGATGGTGGAGCATGACGCCCTTCTTCATCCTGTTAGCTATAAGAAAGGCTGGGACGCTGCTGTGGAGGCCATCCAGGATGAGTTTCCCGAGGTCCTTGAGCAGTCGCCCTTTCCTTGCCCAGTGCGGGTTCCAGAGCTTGGAGGTGTTACTGAAAAGCTTGCTGGCATGATCAAGGATGGAGAGGAGGAAGATTCCTCCGAGGAGGAATTCGAGCCTATCGCTAAGAAGGCCAGGGTGGAAGAATCTCCCAAAGCAGCGCCTCAACAGCCATCATCTCCTGCCGAGGGAACTTCTACAGGGACTTCGGAGGGGACGACCGAGACGTCCGAAGAAACGACTGAAACTTCCGAAGAGACTTCGGATAGTGGTTCTGAGGAATCTCAGCCTTCCAAGGCCTAGCTTTTTGTATATCTTCTTTTTGAACTTTATTTATATCAGAACCTGTTACCCTTCGGGGTTATGTTTTATACGTTGCTTTTCTTGCCTTTTTCTGTTTTAACTTTACAATCTTAATATGCATTTGAACCTTAAACATCCTTGGATTGAAATAATTTCAAGCTCTTTAATATGAAGTCTGGTTTTTCAAAACCTTACACAGCATGGGTTCGATCCTAATCAATAATAATTAGACATTGTAAATTCTACTGGAATATAAAATTCTACGCAAGCAAAGCTTCCAGGTGCTTTTAAACCTATTTATCACAATGACAAGTGAGAATCGTACTTAGCCTATCTTACACGTAGTAAACCTTCAGGTTTTGTGCATGCCAGGTCCTCGGGACTTCAAAACCATCCATAGTTTCCAGCTTGTAGGTTCCTCTACCCTGAACGCTCTTGACTCTGTACGGCCCTTCCCAATTTGGGGCGAGCTTTCCTTTCTGTCCGACACCAGAAGCCTCTATTTTTCTCAAAACTAGATCACCTTGTTTAAAAAACCTCTCTTTAACCCTTAAGTTGTAGTAGAATGAAGCTTTTTTCTGATATTCTACTATCTTTGCATGTGCTTTATCTCGCACTTCATCGATTAAATCCAGGGCTAACTTCTGCCCTTCTTCATTTTCTTTTTCATCAAAAGCCTGAATCCTTGGAGAGGAATGTGATATCTCCACGGGAACTACTGCTTCTGCCCCATATGCCAACATGAAAGGAGTTGCATCTGTCGTGGCTCTACAGGTAGTCCTATAGGCCCATAATATGGGAAGTATCTCATCCACCCAATTATTTCTTGACTTTTCGATCCTCTTCTTTAGTCCATCCAGGATTATCCGATTTGCTACCTCCGCTTGCCCATTGGCTTGCGGGTGAGCCACAAAGGTGAACCGTAACTCAATTTCATTTTCTTCGCAATACTTCTTGAATTCCTCGTTGTTGAATTGTGTTCCATTGTCAGTGACGAGGATACGGGGAATTCCATATCGGCACATAATGTTTTCCCACAGGAATTGTGCAACCTGCTTAGTTGTGATTTTGGCCAAAGGTTTGGCTTCGATCCACTTGGTGAAATAATCAATGGCTACAATCAGAAAGTTCCTTTGTGCTGTGGCCATAGGAAAAGGCCCTAGAATATCCATCCCCCACATAGCAAAGGGAATAGGTGAGTTGATAGAGGTCAGCATCTCGGTGGGTTGTCTGGCGACTGGTGCATGCTTCTGACAGCGATCACACTTCTTTACATATTCTTTGGCATCAGCCATCATTTCTGGCCAATAGAAGCCTAAACGGGTTATCTTATGAGCCAAGGCCCTGCCCCCCAAGTGTTGCCCACAAATACCTCCATGCACTTCCTCAAGAGCTAAGCGTGCCTCATCGGGCCTGAGACACCTCAAGTAAGGAACCACGAAAGATCTTTTATATAGAATCCCATCTATCAAAGAGTACCTTAGTGCTCGAACAGTTAACTTCCGTGCCTCAATTGCATCGCTTGGCAACCAACCGGTCTGAATGTGAGCCTTGATGGGATCAATCCATGACGTCCCCAAGCCTATGGGAGCCACAAGCTTAACATCTATGCTTCGTGTCTTCAAAACACTGAAGTACACACTTCCTGAACTTTCTTCAATCTCAGATGAAGCAAACTTTGATAGCGCATCTGCTTTAGCATTTTCTTCCCTTGGAATGTGTTCAACATGGCATTCATTAAATTGGGTCATCACAGCCCTTACTAGGCGAACATACTTAGCCATCGTATCATCCCTTGCCTCAAATTCTCCCTTTACCTGGGATATGATCAGCTTCGAGTCTCCACGGACCTTTAAGTTTTTGACTCTAAGTGTCCCAGCTAGACCAAGGCCAGCAATCAGGGCTTCATACTCTACCTCATTGTTTGTGGTTGGGAAGTCTAGCTTCATGGCATACTCAATTAAGAATCCATCAGGGCTTTGCAAAACCAACCCTGCTCCACTGGAATTTGTTTTTGATGCTCCATCAAAATAGAGAACCCAATATTCTTTCTCCTTGTCCCCATTGTCGACTCCCTTGTCTTGAGGTATGGTATCTTCCTGCCCGCCGACTTCTTGGTTGGGTATGGTACATTCCACCACGAAGTCAGCTAGTGCCTGGGCTTTTATGGCCGTACGTGGCTTATACTTGAGATCGAACTCTCCCAACTCTATTGCCCACTTAATCAGTCTCCCACTTGCCTTGGGACTGTGAATGATATTTCTCAGTGGCTGATTTGTTAGCACTTCAATTTAGTGAGCTTGAAAATAAGGACGCAGCTTTCTTGAAGCCATTACCAAGGCTAAAGCGAATTTCTCAATGGCTGAATAATTCAACTCAGCACCATGCAAAATTTTGCTGACATAGTATACGGGTTTCTGGACTTTCAGTTCCTCCTTAACCAACACGGCGCTCAAGGCGCTCTCTGAAACAGCCAAGTACAAGAATAAAACTTCATTCAGAACTGGCTTGGCCAACAACGGGGCCTGGCCCATATACTTCTTTAACTCTTCAAATGCCTTCTGATTTTCCTCACTCCATACAAAGTCTTTGATGTTCTTTAATGACTTGAAAAATGACAAGCACTTGTCTCCTGACTTGGAGATGAATCGTCCTAACGCAGCAACCCTTCCTGTGAGCTTCTGAACATCCTTGACAGTTTTGGGGGGTTCCATGTCCAGGATTGCCTTTATTTTATCGGGGTTTGCCTCAATTCCCCTCTTCGAGACCATCAATCCCAAGAATTTTCCAGATCCTACTCCGAAAGCACACTTCGTCGGATTCAACATCATCTTGTGGTACCTCAGGACCTCAAAAGCTTCCCTTAAATGGGCTATATGATCAGTCTTTACTAGACTCTTGACTAACATGTCATCAACATAGACTTCCATAGTCTTACCAATAAGATCCTTAAAAATTCTATTCACCAACCTTTGATAGGTGGCTCCTGCATTCTTGAGACCAAACGCCATAACAAGATAATAATAAATACCAAAGTCAGTGATAAATGATACCTTTGGAATGTCATCCTTATGCATTTTGATCTGGTTGTATCCGCTAAACCCATCCATGAAACTCAGCATCTCATGTCCAGCGGTGGCATCAATCAAAGTATCAATTCTAGGCAGCGGAAAATAGTCTTTGGGGCATGCATCATTCAGATCGATGAAGTCTATACACATCCTCCACTTTCCATTAGCCTTCTTCACCATTACAGGGTTTGCTAACCACTCCGGAAATTGAATCTCCTCAATGAAACCAGCCTCTAAGAGCTTTTCCACTTCCTGCTTTATAGCCTCTTGTCTTTCCGGGGCAAAATTTCTTTTCTTTTGTTTCACTGTCTTCCGGCTTGGATCTACGTTTAGCTTGTGAGTAATTAACTCCGGGTCTATGCCTGGCATATCAGCTGCTGACCATGCAATCACATCACTATTTTCTTGCAAAAATTTCACTAACTTCCCTCTAAGGGGCTCCTCTAATGTGGCTCCAATGAAAGTCGTCCTCTCAGGATTCTCGGGGTCTAAAGGAACCGAAACCAATTCTTCTGCTGGCCTTCCTCTATTCTCATCATTTTCTCGAACATCCATATCTTCAATAGGAAGAACCTGCCCCCCGACTCCATCTGCCCTCAAAGAGGCCACATAACAGCTTCTAGCCATTTTTTGATCTCCTCTCTCTTCTCCAATCCCGTTTCGGGTGGGAAACTTCATGACTGAATGGTAGGAAGAGGGGACTGCCTTGAAGGCATGTATCCCTGTTCTCCCCATGATAGCATTATAAGTTGAACTAGCCTTTACCACCACGAAATCCAGCATCTGCGTTGCTTGCCTTGGCTCCGTACCTATGGTGGTTGGCAATTTGATTATCCCTTCCACAGGACATTCTACTCCAGCAAATCCATATATCGGCATGTCGGTTGGTGTTAACTGGGAGTCGTTATACCCCATCCTTAGAAAGGTGTCGTGGAGCAAGATATCCACAGAAGCACCATTATCCACAAGGACCCTCTTAACCGGGCTATTTCCTATTATTGGTGTTATGACCAGCGGGTCGTCATGGGGAAACTTCACACCCTCTAGGTCGGAATCATCAAAAGCCAATGTTACTTCTGTCCTGGCCCTCTTCGGGGCTTCTCCAACAATATGCATAACCTCTCTAGTATATGCCTTTCTGGAATTTTTGGACAATCCAGCAGCAGTTGGACCTCCAAAGATCGTGTTTATCACAGGCCCTCGAGGTCTCGGCCCTCCATAAATGGTGTTTATAACTGGTCCTCTAGGCTGGGGGTTTCGCCCCTGATCGTCTTGGTCCCTCCTACGATCTTCAAAGTTCTTCCTTCCATTATTATTTCTGTCCCCTCCATCTCCAGTATACTTGTTCAATCTTCCTTTTCGAATCAAAAACTCAATTTCATCTTTTAATTGCCTACACTCATCGGTGTCATGGCCAACATCATTGTGAAACCTGCAATACTTGCCCTTATCTAGCTTGGCGGGATCAGCCTTCAAGGGCTTAGGCCAACGAATATCTCTGTCTTTCTCAATCTCCATCAAAATCTGACTTCTGGGAGCATTCGGCTTAGCGTATTCAGTGAACTTTTGCCCAGGTCCTCCCTTCTTGGGGGTTGAATCAGGGTTTTGTTCGGTTCTAGGATATTTGTCCTTAGCGATATACTCCAAATCAGTTTTTCGTTTCTTGCCTCCAGTGGGCTCATTACTTACTACGGTCTTCCTCATACTTTCTTCAACCTTGATATACTTCCCTGCCCTCTCTTGGAGCTGCAACATGCTCTCAGGGGGTCGTTTGGCCAAAGACATCTTGAAAAACTCATCCCTAGTTCCTTGTTGCAGTGCTATCATGGCTACCTTATCATCAAGGTCTGGGACTTTTAAAGCCTCCTTTGTAAAACGATTCAGGTAATCTCTTAAGGATTCCTTAGCTCCCTGCACAAGACTCATAAGAGATGCTGAACTTTTCTCATGGACTCTTCCACTGATGAATTGCTTAATAAAAGCCTGACTTAATTTTCTGAATGATCCAATAGAATTTGGGGGTAGGCGACTGTACCATCTTTGAGCCATACCCGACAGGGTTTGAGGGAAGGCCCGACATTTTATAGCATCGTTCACGGGTTGCAGCAGCAGTGCATTAGAGAATGTCCTAACATGATTAGCGGGGTCTCCCGTGCCATCATAGGCTTTGATAGTGGGCATCTTGAATTTCCTTGAGATATGGGCATTCATTATCTCTTCTGTGAAGGGTGGAGTTGGATCATCAGGATCTCCAAGGGGAAGGAGATTGCTTGGATCAGTTCTTGGGACAGCAGCCCTTCTTCTTACCGGACCATCCAGGTCTATGATAGGAGGAGGATTTCTCCCCCTAGGAGGTATGTGGGGTCTGGTGGCTTGGTGAGCCTCCAAATCACGCCTCAGCCTTTGGATTTCAGCCTCATGAGCCCTGATCTTTTCCTGCACTTCTTGGGGATTCGCCCCTGGGGTGCTTTGGGGGCGTTGCCTTCCATCGGCCATTGGCTCTTTTCCAGGACGCCTCCTTCTCGGGGCCACTTCATCATCCGAAGATTCGGAGTCTCTCTCAGTGTATGGACCAGAAAATTCCCGATCCTCAGGGATAGGATCTAAACCTCGTATATAGGGGGGCGACCGCCCTCGTGCTTCGCTTCGCCCAGCATATCCGCTTCCTCCAACCTCAGGGTGAAGGGGCATCCCATAAGGGGGGTTAGTAGTAACAATAGTTGAATATTCATACCCGACGGGTCGAGAATTCACAGGTATAAGTATTTGTTGAACTTGAGGATTCGTACCTTGAATCGGGGGAGTTGTCCCTTGTAGCCGGGGTTGAGTTGCCCCTGTCTGGGCTTCCTCCTGAGTAGATGCATAAGTTGAATGGGGAGGAACCTCCACGGTTGATGAAATCACCTGGGTTGTCTCTAATGGTGTTCCTTCCTCTAGAGCTCCAATTGTTCTCCGTGTTCTCGCCATGGTTGTTGTTGTGTTTCCCACAGACGGCGCCAAATGTTGTGGATAAAAAACTAAGGTTATTACTTGCTGTATTTAATACTAAGATTCGAGAGCTCAAGGCCTTTAATGGCTGCTCTCGTGTTTCGTGACTCAATCTGCCTTTACGAGATGCCTACGTATCTCTGTGAATTAGAGAATCAAGCCAAAAAACGTAGTTCTAATTGGTGGGGGTGAGACCCCTTATATAGATGTTGGGAGTCCTTGAATTGGACTTGGTATAGGAGACTTGGTGGGCAAGTCTCATAATTACAATGGACTTTGGAGTCCTAGATAGTAGGAAATTGATTCCTTATCCTTTTAGGTCCCCTTGAGGCTAATCTCCAAGGATTTATATCCTTATCGGGACTCTTTTCAACATCTGATTTGTCCCTTATTAATTAATTACGAAATTAATTAATAATCAGGGCTTTTGGGCCTTTTTTATTCCATCAGGCCTGATCTGGTCCATCAGGCTTAACCTTTCTGGTCTGAGTATCATATATCTTTTTATTGGGCCTAGCAGCCCACAGCTTGTAGAATTAATGCAGTATAAATTATACAAGCATAATTTATTTATCCCTATCACTAACATTACTCAAAAATTAAATCAAAGTTGACTAAGAACAAAATAAGAAATTTTTTATACCTCTAATATTACTCAAAAATTAAATCAAAGTTGACGAAGAACAAAATGAGAAGTCTTAATATTGTTACATTTATCACTTAGCTTTAAAAGAAATAGAAAAGGACACAACACAGGCACATTTATCATGTGGACATTGAGTAGATGATTGTGAAAATTGGTTCTGTTATGGAGTATTCTACTGCTACACCTACTGTTTTAATTGGTCAAGAAACATGTAATAACTACATGGATGAATGATTGGTGAAAAATGTTGTCACCATAACAAATATTGGGGTCCTGTCCAACTGAGTGGATTGTGGGATGATAACCAATTAACCACTCTTTTTTCCTTTGCTAAATGAACGAATGTACCGAAACGCAGGGAAGAACTACCATAGATTAGTTTCAACTTTCATCAGACTATAAAGTAGAAGCTTTTTTTAACATCATTGGACCAACCTTGTCTTCTTCTCCATTTTGAAATATAGAACGAGTAAACAGATTCTTCCAGACCATTCTTTTAATCTCGATTATAAGAACATTGGCTCGACTGTACTTCCATGTATCCGCAGCGTGCATTCTAAAATTCTGTTATTTCCATTATTTCCGTTTAAATATAAAGCTGACCGGTAAGTAAGGAAATTAAATTTATTGATTTGCGAATCAAGAAAGTTGCATGAAATCAACTCACTCCAAGAAGAACATGAGTACCATATAAATACGTGTTATGGGGTAAGCTTGTTAGAAAATAAAAAGTTTGAGACATGTTTTAGATATGATATAATTTCTTAAAATTAATTGTCGGAGGTTGTCACTTCTAACGATAACTTAAACTTTTATATTTGGATATAAGTCATTTTTTTAATATAATTCATATAGAGCTTGAGATGAAATTTGTAGTTTGAAAAGAGTTATTCTGAGTTTATCCCACATTACAAGGTAATGAGAGGTGAGTGCTTTATATTGTAAGAGTAATATACAACTATTAAGGCATAAGGCATGTTGGTGTGAATGGTGCTATGGCTCCGTTAATTTTTCGGCGCATTTGAATGACATATTCATTTATTTGTATTTGATAGTTGTTCAGAATTTTGCAAAAGTGGCACAGAACGCCACTATTTCTGGGGTTCTGCCATGGTTACCCAGAAGTGGTGGCGTTCTGGGATATAATACTTTTTTTTCTTTTCTTCTTTTCCTCCACGTGCCTTGTGTAGTTCTGCAGAAGCTGAAAAATGAAGGTGAAGGGCATGTTTTGAACTCTTATATTGAATTAAAGAAAAATAATTTTGGTCTAATTTTTATTGTTGGATAGATTTGTAAACCTATTTTTGGTATGCAATTTTTATTTAAATAAACAAGTTGTATATATATAAGATTTTTGTAACTTCAAAAAAGATGCCTTGCGAGTGGAGTGTAAAGATTATGCGATGGCATTTTTTTGGGTGCTCATATTTAATTTCCAAAAAAATATTCTGGTTTATTATTTTTTCTATTGAGTAGTGATGTAAATCTATTTGTAGTATGTATTTTTTATTTTAATTTTAAATTTGTTTTAATATGGTTTTACTTGCTGGGAAAAGGGTATCATGGGGAATACATTTTCTCATGAAGCGGCCTCGTAATCATGATTTTTAAGTAATCATGTGATGTTTGTGGAATGGGATACAACTGATAGTATTTCCATATTTTTAAGTAATCATATTATAATTGCATGATAGAATATTTAGATAATACAAATGATAAATGTACTACAACATGTAATGTCAAAGATAATTAGTGAGAAGTAAGACTACAAAATATGATAATGTTAAGTTCACGTTGTTAAGAAATGGGCATTTCTTGCTACGCTTGGTGTGACCTTCTTGGTTGCATACACTACATTTCTTTTCTGACCGTGGACCATCAATCTTCGTTCGGATCCGCACCGATTGGCCCTTATATCCATATTTTTTCTTAATTTTTTTTCAATGACTCATCTGGCACTAACTTTCCATATCCCTGCCAAGGGAGGGGTAATTCGTAGTTCCAGTATTCAGTTGGTTGCAACGGATAAATCATTGGTCGGTACAAGTTCTCCATTGTCTGGTTCTTATGGCAACTTTCAATGAAATTATCCCAACTCAATCCATGTCTTATACAGCCAGCCATTGCATGAGAGCACAACATATGATGGGTCACCCATTTTTCACACGTGCACATACGGTCATTCAGGTTCACAACCTGGGTTTTACCTCCCTTTACCATCCCCTTAGCAGTCGTGTACTGATGTGTAACTATTTTCAGAATCTCGTGTACACGGTGGAAAGTAATAACCGTATGTCTTGTTGCCTTTGAATAAACATAACGGCTGAACGCGCACATAACTGTTGACCCTGTTGCAGACCATCATCCACTATATTTGGATGTGTGTCAATAATTGTGACCGTCTTGTAGAAGAGATACTCCATCATCGCTATAACCGAAAGGAAACGAGCCCTTCTTATGTTGCCGTTGAAACCCTCAAGCATGTTTGTGGTTGTTTGACCATAGCGAACACCAGTGTCGTGGAAAAGTGTCCACCTCTCCACGGGTATTCTGGCAAGATAGTCCAGGGTGGGGGGGGGGGGATTTCACCTATTATTTCCATGTATGCGTCATGTTTAGAGACTTGCGTGGTTGTTCCAGCTTTCCGCATCAATTTTTTTAGTTCACCATCAGGGTGATGCTGGCAAAAGTTGCTTCTGACATGGAGTAGACAGAACCTATGGATTCCCAATGGCTCAGCAAATCCGTTTTGAGGGTCTCGTAGTGCAGAGATAATACTAGTTGCACGATCGGAGATGATGCACACGCCGGCCTTTTGGCGACAAACATGTCTCCGAATACGTTGCAAAAACCAAGACCAGTTCTTATACGTCTCCTCATCAACCAAGCCATAACAAAGAGGAAAATGGTGGTTTTTGGAATCTACACCCATAGCAATAAGCAGCTTTCCCCTATATCTTCCCTTCAAGAAAGATCCGTCTATTGAAATCACAGGACGCGCATGTTGCCACCCGTCCATCATTGCCTTCAAACACCAAAAGATTCGCTTGCATACGGACGTGCCCCGTTCCTTAGCTTGAGGCACGACATCGATCTCAACAATGGTTCCAGGATTTATCTTGATGATGGCTGCCAAAAATATGGGCAGAGCTTGGTATGTTGTGGCCCAACTGCCATAGACTTCCTCAACGGCTATTTTCTTGCCTCTCCACGCTTTGTTGTACCCCACTATATGGTTATGCTCGTTGTTGATAAGCGGGATAATGGTTTTAATGGGGATTTCTGGTGTATCTATTACCTGTTTCACATATCACAGTAAATGTCAAAATATTTCCGAACCAAATATGTAGCGAAGTTGAATTGTTATGTATGTGAAATTGCTTACAAGTGGTTTCACGATCCGCAAAATCATCCTTGCAGATAACTTCTTACGATCTTGCAATAGCTGATCAAACATGCATTTGTATTTCTCTCTATTCATATTTATCCTCCAGTACCCAGAATCATGCATGAAAGCAGCTCTCATCCTCCAGTTACAGCCCTCCACCCGACACTGTACAATGAGCCGTCCTCTGTTACTCTTTGTCGTTATATATGTACGATCGGTAGAAGTATGTGCACGCCTCACTGCCAACAAGAGGGTGGCTTTGTCACGGTAACACCTTCCTTCACTTAAATCCCCGCGATCGAGGTCTTCATCGTCATACATATCATTGAGGTTACCGACTGTTTGGGGAATATATTGTTCTGTGCGAAACCATGAAGCCCTTGGAACATAATGTTGTTCCCCAACTACTGGAAATATGCTGAAAATTTCTTCATGCCTCTATAAATGCCCTTCAGTTTCTTCGCTTCTTGAAGAATCTTCTTCATCATTATCATGAAGGTGAAAATTCTCCTCATTAGATGAATTGGCTACAGAATCATCTGGGACGAGGGCTAACCGTTTACCCGAACCTCCTTCCACCATATTCTTTGGTTGTGAAAATGCCATATCTACATTACCTTCACCACATCCACCACCTTCATCATTTTCATAACTACTCCCCCCTCATACCCTCCACCATATTGACTACTCTCCCCTCCAAACCCTCCATCATGTTGACTAGTCCCCCCTATATACCCTCCACCATGTTGACTAGTCCCCCCTCCATACCCTCCACCATATTGACTATCCTCCCTTCCATACTCTCCACCATATTGACTAGTCCCCCCTCCATACCCTCCACCATGTTGACTAGTCCCCCCTCCATACCCTCCACCATGTTGACTAGTCCCCCCTCCATACCCTCCACCATATTGACTATTCCCCCCTCCATACTCTCCACCATATTGACTAGAACCCCCTCCATACCCTCCACCTCTGTACTCTCCACCTTCAAAAAGTAAATCTGACCATCCTGTGTTGACATTACTTCCGTATGTTATTTGTGTCGGTTGAGACCCTAAATTAAGTTGGAATAAGTACGGGTCATCAACAACAATTTCCTCTGTTTCGATGAACAAAGAAACATCTTCTTGAACGTTCAGCAACATGGCAGGGACATTTAACATGCGTGTAATATCATCACATAATATATCCATTTGGTAAAAACCTTCAACTATGTTGTATTGACCATGATAAGGATACTTCAAACTCAATTTCAAATTCCTTTGATACAACTAATATTCATTACATTGTAAACAAGACGTTTAAGCTCATCAAAAGTGGTACCAAACCTAATAAATATCATTTTCTTGGGATCGATAGAGTAGTTAATATTAGTACCTTCTCGAATAACCACTCCACCCCAAAAAAATTGACATTCACGTGCCCTTCCATTTCCCTATTTTACAGAAAATATTAACAATTAAGCAACAGAAGTAAAGAAATATATATATATATATATATATATATGTATATATATTTATATATATACACACATTGATGACAAACCTTTTAGAAAATTAGAACATACGCAAGCGTTGAAGGCGCCAGTGTTGAACATATGCAGTGCATTAGGACATGTATAAATAGTAGCATATGTAGTGTTGAAAATTATTGTGAATTATTGATTCCATCAATAATTTCTGCAAAGAGAAATCTGTTACTATCTTTTTGAGATTTCAGATAAGGTTACTTTGTAGGAGAAATATAGTTTTTCCTCAGATTTTGAAGATAGCCTCCAGAAGATAAGGTTCTCGAAATTCTCAACATAAAATTTCTACAAAAAGAAACATAAATTTATTTTAAAAATAATTTAAATGGACAATTTTTTGCAATAATTTCTGCAAAGAGAAATCTGATACTATCCTTTTGAGATTTCAGATAAGGTTACTTTGTAGGAGAAATTTACTTTTTCGTCAGATTTTGAAGGCTAAGGTTCTCGAAATTCTCAACAAAAAATTCCTACAAAAAGAAACATAAATTTATTTTATAAACAATTTAAATGGACAATTTTCTGAAATTTAAATGGACAATTTTATGAAATTTATTTTAAGTTCTGGTAATTTAAAATAAAAAATTTATGAAATATTAATATTTTTTGGGATTTATGAAATATAAATGCAAATAGAAATACAAATTAATGAAATAAATTTTTAAAATAATTTATGGGATTTATATAAATTTACTAATATTTAAAGTTTATGAAATATAAAAACAAATTTGGCTTCATTTTTTATAGGATTTTTTTACTGTTATATTACTAACAAAAATATTAGTAAAAATTAATATTATATATAAATAATAAAATAAAAGTAAACATAAGAAACAAAGGTAAGAGAGAAAGAGAAGGGGAGAGAGAGAGAGAGAGAAAGAGAGAGTGTGTGAGATTGCGGAAGAACGAAGAGAAACCCCGAGCCCCTGTAGAACCGACGTTCACAGCCCTAAGCCCCGCCAGAAGCAGCGTTCATAGGTGCGCGTACAGCTCCAGATTCCACATCTTCCCCCTAAGCGGCGTTCCAGGTCTCTCTCTCTCTCTCTCTCATACTCAGTTAATTTATTTTATTTGTTATTTATTGTATTTTCACTACCTTGAATTAATTGTTTATATTTAGTCTTTAATTAATTGTTTAGTCTTTAATTAATTGTTTAGTATTTAATTAATTATTTAGTCTTTAATTTATTGTTAATATTTATTTAGTTGCTTAAATTTAATTAATGAATTCATTGAATAAATTTAAATAATGGACTGAATTTATTGCACTTCTCGTTGATTGTCTCATAGTCATACTTTATTTTACATAATTCCTTAACAGCTTGACAATATTCTAGATGTGAACTCTCAGCCATTTTTAAAAACTAAAGAGAGTTGAAAATTTTAAAATAAATTTGTAAGTATCAAAATACGCGAGACACTTAGATGTTAAGGTTAGCTATCCAAGAGAGATTTAAGTGTTGCTATGAAAGTTCAAAATATTACGGAATATTAAACATTTACAATTATGGAATTTTTAGATTGACTCTGTTGGTTGTGTTTTCGGAATGGCAATGTGATAGAACAGAGGAAATGCTATCCATTTTTTTTGTTTTGCATAGAGGAATGGCAATTTGATTTGTTTACAAATGTTGGTTGTGTTTTGGCAGGATGAAATGGATGTACGATAAATGATAAACCCTGGTCCAATTGATGGGGAATTACTTAATCAACAAAATAGGCATTGTTCAGAGCTTGTTTGGGATGGCACGGTACACATTCATTTTCCCTGTTTCAGTTAATTTCTGATAGTTATTTATACGCTTCTTAAATGCATAATGTCACATTTAATTGTAGGGTAATGACGATCATTTACGGCTCCGCTTGAATTTTAAGACATACTGGGATTGTATTGAAGCTAATCCACTACCACAACCTATCATGGATGCCATTAAAGCTGGTTTTATGGGTGTTCTGCTAGCGGGGAGTATGAGACATGATGTTGGCCTCATATTGGCTTTTCTTGATCAATGGCGCCCGGAGACTCATACTTTCCATCTCCGTTTCGGTGAGGCCACTGTGACACTTGAGGATGTATACTACATATTAGGGTTGTGCAGTGTCGGGCATCCCGTATTACCTATTCCAGGGGATGTAGGTTATTTGTTATTACATGAGCTTCTTGGTGTTGCCCCCGACCCACAACAAGATACGGATGTAATCAGGAAGGGTGAAATTAATATTAGTTGGTTGGTTCATCATTTCGGTGATTGTTCACGCCTACACTCAGCTACTGGTCCTAATCGTGAGCATGAGCTACTATACCACATACCTGAACACTTGTTTCTACTCATTGGTTCTACTGTGCCGAATTATAGCGGTTACCGCATCCCTTTGAACCTCCTCCCATTTGTGCGCCACGTGGATCAGATCAGTACTTATAGCTAGAGTAGTGCATGTCTTGCTTATCTTTACTGGAGCTTGTGCTCATCCAGCATTGGATATAAGACCAAGTTGTGCGGGTCCATGACATTATTACAGGTACATATCCACCCAACACATTTCATATCCATACTTCAAACTTAATGCATACTATAGGGTGCATTTTACATACTTCATACTTCATGCGTACAATACGTATATATTTGTGTAATACATATATGGTCCAAGTATGGATATATGAGCATTGTACTGCCTTAGCTCCTAGACAGCGAGACGCGTATTTGATGCAACATCCCTGTGATCTTAGGTATGCCAAATTAACTATGGTTCTTTCTTTTCATGTTCACAAATGTTGCAACCATGTCTTTAACACGATACATTTGGCTTCAGGTGGAGGGTCCCATTGGATGGTACGAGTGTGCAGACACATTCTTTACGCGGCATTCGATATGATCTAGATACCATGTCTGAGGATTCCTTTAGGTGGAGGCCCTACGATAATTGTGCGATTGAGGCACAAGACATCCCTGAGCTTGAGCTTTCACTTATGAGTGCACCTTGTCCACTCATTTACTTGACATGGGTGGAGTGGTGCTACACTGATAGGGTCACGAGGTAGTTTGGATACTTGCAGCAGGTCCCTACTGCATCTCCGCTTACAGACCATGATTCTTTCCATAGGGGGTCAGAGGGGATGGCCTTTTAAGTTCAGTACGGTGCGTGAGATGTGGGAGTCACGTCATACTGCCATGCTTGGGCCACCATCTTTTAGACGTACTCGCAGACTTATGTGCGCAGTTGAGTATCCTCAATGATACGATAGAGTCACTAGGCGATTTATGATCAACCCCAGAATTTGGAGGGACCAGCAAGGATTCTAGGGGTCGCAGGGGCATCCACCCGTGACCGTAAGCTTTCTCTTCTTAGATTACTACCTCTTCATTTGTCACAATATAAGTTTGTGTAAACACGTTGTCATATTGTCAATACAGGTTGAGGGCTTGTCCGCTGCCTACCACCAGATTCGGGATTCCGACATGGCAGAAGATGATGGTATCGGTGATGAGGCACTGCAGGGTTTACATGGCATATTAGATGCCATAGGTTTCACATATCTTGTACAGAGGCCCTCGCATCCACCTCCTCCTACAGCATGTACTAGAGGTGCTCATGCCCGTAGGCCAGCTACTTCATTTCTTCATGTCGTACTAGCTCCTCGGGATGGTGGGAAGCCTTGGCCTCATCCATCAGGTGGAGAGGGTTCTTCAGTATACACCGCCACTGGCTCAGGTTGGGAGCATAGTTCTCAGGGACATGGATATACTGAGCATACGTGGGACCATTTTGTTCAGGGAGAGGGAGCTTCTGTTATGTCTACTCGGGTTCACAGTTCAGAGGTCCATGATACTGGTGGGTCTTTTTGGGGCAGAGCTCTCAGAGCCATGATGCTGGTACATCTACTTTCGGCCACACTACTCAGGCCCAGAGCTATATTATCGGTACATCTACTATGGGCCACACTACTCGGGGTCTTTATACTGTTCCTAGTGCTTGGGCTGCTGGATCCAGTTGGGGACATTCTACTCAGACCGATTACGGTCATGTGGTTCAGGCTTCTCCACGGCCTGCATAACCCTGGTTCGACCCCTGATTAGGACATGATACCTCCTCACAGAGGTTTGAGCAGGGCGTCATATGTATACACCCCCAGTCATGCAGGAGGAGGATATGGAGGATGATGATGATGAGCAGGATGACGCCGATGAGGAACCTGATCCTACTGTACAGCTGAGGCAGCATGCCCGTAGAGCAGTGAAAGGAAAGGGGAGGCTATGCCACACCGGCGGGAGGTTCTGTGGTTGATTAGTATTGTTTTCATGGTTCCAACATTTTTTTATGGCTTCTTGCATTCATAAAAGACTTCCAGACTTGTTGTAATACGTATTCATTGATTACACATTGAGTTCAGACTTATTTTTATTAATTCTGGTCACTTCCAAACTTGTTGTCTTTATTATACAATGTTCTGGTCACTTCTGTTGATGGTATTATTTTCAAAGCGCTTGCTAAATAATATTCAAAAAGTTCAAAACTATTGAAGATGAATGCATGTGACTTATGCGGTAATTTTTTCCCTGAATTTTTTCCCCGATGATACCCTTTTCCAAGAAACTAAAATCATACAAAAAAATTAAAAATTAAAAAAATACATACTATAAATCGGTTTACATCACTACTCAACAAAGAAAGAAATCAACCAAAATAAATTTAAAAACTATATTTAAGAAAATTGTGAAAATGTGTCTTCGTCAAAAAATGAGCAACCCTTTCTCGACCTCCAAAAATTATATATATACAGTTTTTAAAATTATATAAAATTACATATTAAAAATAGGTTTACAAATCTATCCAACAAAAAAAAAATAGACCAAAATTATTTTTCTTTAATTCAATATAAGGGTTCAAAACATGACCTTCACCATGAATGTTTAGCTTCTACAAATCTGCACAAATAGGCAACAAAGGGGAGGAAAAAAAATAAAAAAAGGTATTATCCTCCAGAACGCCACTACTTCTGGGTAACCATGGCAGAACCCCAGAAATAGTGGCGTTTTGTGCCACTTTTGCAAAATTCTGAACAACTATCCCATAAAAATGAATCTTTCATTCAAATGTGCCAAAAAATTAGCGGAGCCATGGTGCTATTATGTGCCTCGCGCACACACACATGCGCCTCCACCTCGCCATGCCACGCTATGGGTCGAGGAATTTGATTCATTATATAATTAAAATATTTATTGACTTATTATATTAATTCAATATTAATATTGAGTCTGTGTAACAGGGAATATCAGTATTTGCTGATCAACATTTACAAATGCTGATATGGATGGAATAAATATTGATCAGTATTTGTAGATCAAATCCTGACACCTGGAATCAGGATTTGGTGAGGCTGAATAAATCCTAACGCATGGATCAGGATTTGCTGAGACTGAATAAGTGTTGACGCCTCGATCAGGATTTGCTACTAGTAAATATTGATGAGCTGGGCTGCCTGTATCAGGAAGACTGTTACAATTCTGATTCTGAGATATTCTATTTAATGCATATTAATACAGAATATTTATTTTAATTAATGAAATATCTTCGGTTATATTTTATTTTATATTATATACATAACTGAACATTTAAGATAGATATATACACATCACAGACTTGTGAAAATCCTAATTGCTTCTTCTCTCTTTTCTCTTCATATACATACAGATTATTTTGCATAGGTTTCTGGGCGAACTAAGGAGCAGGTCGATGTTGAGAATTACATGTCCGTGAACGCAGTGTTGTGTGTTGTTGTATTCTGCAAGCGATATTGTGCAACCCATCACAACGTAAGTGGGGAAATAATCACTTCAAGAACAATATAGACTTTTCGAAAACTAGATGACTCAACTGTTGATTGTTCTTTCAGATTTATAAAAGTTTCTGTTAGAGTTAGGTATTATATCCTCTCTTTTATCGATTATGTCTCTGATTATATTCTATTATTTGCCTTTGTTTGTTTTGTTTCGTGATTGGTGCCTTGCCTGTTCTTGTTAATTATACAACTATCCTTGTAGCGCTTAGTCCTAGATTATTCCCAATAGAGCTAATTCTGGTGTATCCGAGTATAAGAAACAGTGAGGATCAACTTGGATATCATCCTCCAATATGTAACAAAGCATTTAGGTATGGAAAAAGGATGAAGCCAATTGTGATGGATCTCTACATAGAGGAAATTGAGATTTGAATGGAATTATCCTAAAAAATAACATCGGACCTGAGATTTAGATGGAAGAAACACAATTTTTATAAGCTCAGGCACAAACTAATGATTAAACGGAGAAACTCAGAGTGTTCATTAGTTACTAATGAGCTAACTAAATCAAGAGCATAAAGTTCATTATAGATATGGAGTGAGTCCCAACTTTTATAACTAGTAGGATAAGATCAATAGCCAAACCGAGGACCATGCACTAGGGAAGAAAATCTGAGTTTTCCCTGACATTATAAGATTTTTTGTAAATCAAACTCCCCAACTGTAAAGAGAGTAAAGTTCATACTAGCAAGGCTAATATGGTCACAACACAAACAAATACAAAAGAAGTTGCTAATATGGTATCACAACACAAATAAATATAAAATAAGATTGCAATGGCTTTTAGCTAAATGAGAACTCTATATTGAACTTTACCTTTTAGTCTTTACTGTGATATCCCGGATTTTTTTTAGCAATTAATATTATTATTATATTTATTATTTGCATATGTTTATGTGCTATTCTGATTCGAAAGGAATAAAATTATGGATATTTTATTCTGGTTTGATCGGTTCGTATCATTAAATAGCTGAATATGCTAATTGATCGTTGGTGTCAATTGTTTTCGGTATTGGTAATGGATTTAAATACTTTTACTATTTCAAAATTTTATTAAAAACGATCATTTTCTCGATGTCGGTCTAGAGTTAATTTAAAATTTTAGAGATCTTTTGGGTAGTTTATCCACGTTAAAATTATATTTGGTATTGTATCTGGATTCACCAAGTTCCATTACGAAATATTCAAAATAATAATATTTTTCAACTCTTTTACAAGTTTATTATAATAATAAAATATATGGTTTTTTAGAAAATATGATTTATATGATTCTTGGATGTAAAATTATGTGTATATGGTTATTACGTGATTATGTGGCTAGTAAGTGTTTTTGCATTGTTGGCTCTGTTTAAAAAATATATATATATTAAATGAATTATTGTGTGAAAAATAGAGTTTTAATGCCTCAAAATATTTTTATAACATTATTGGGTTATGATTAAATTACGGGATTTATTTTATAATCTCTAGAATTATTGAGCGGACTTTTCAAAAATAGTAGCTGGATTTATTTTAAGACAAAGGTATTTTAAAATAATTTTAGATTCATTATTGTATTTACCAACCATTATCTTGTAAATTCCGTATAAAATAATTTATACGTTTAAAAATTCTTGAAAAAAATATAGGGAGAAAGATAATTTTATTCCCTATATTTTTAAAATAAACATTATATATTCTTTAATTGTTATCGAACCATTTTATATTTAAAAATGGAATTTTTAGTAGTTTTTACAAAAGGAGAATAGTAAATTGTTTTTTTTTAAAACAGAAAATTTTTCCAGCCCATCTCCTCGGGTAAAGCGAGGCCCCTGTTATCACCTTCTTTCTAATCTTATCTGGTTTTCGTTTTAATCGCTTGTTTGTTGATTATAAGGTTACTAATAGTTTTACTTGCTTATTTCTAATCGATTGATGTACATATAATTGATGTTTGAGTGCTTAATGAGTTCCCCCAAGTTAATAGTTTTCTTAAGTAAATCTTAAATTTTCGGATTGAATATTGATTGGTTGATGTTATGAATCTATGTATAAGATTCCCATGGCTGTAAGCTTTGTTTTGATACCAAAAATTTAAGGTTTGGTTAGGTTTTTGGGGTTTGCCGGATTGTGTTCAAGGTCGCCGAATTTAATGGAGTTGGAGGCCGGATTTTGAACTTCGCGGTGTGTCTGAAGTTGTTGTTATGTTGTTTGTGTTGATGAAGTAAATCGGAGAGTGTTGGTATTAAAAACGGTTCAAAACCGTACCGTTTTGGTGGAGAACGGGGCAGCCGGAGGAGCTGCTGGAATTTCAGGCGGTTCGCCGGAAACTGCAGATTTTCCGGTAGTTCTTGACCGATCCGGCGACCCGTTTCTCAACCCGTTTTCTTCCAATTCCAACTCGATTTCAATCTTTAAAAACCCTAATTCCCTAACTCAATTCTGTTTGTGCAGAATTTATTTTAAAAATAATTCAAAATTCATTTTAAAATTTCAAAAAATTATTTTAAATTCCAAAATTTATGTAGTTAATTATTTTAAATAATTAACTGAATTATTTTAATTCCAAAATTTCTTTTCTTTTGTTATTTTCAAAACTATAAATTTGATTTAATTATTTATAATTTATTTTAATTAATTGTTTATGAATTTAATTAATTGATTAATTCATTTAATCAATTAATTTTATTTATTTATAGTTAAATAAAATATAATTATTTATAATTAATTCAAATAATTCCTAAAAATTATTTTGAGCTTTTAAAAAATATATTTGAGTATATAAAAATGAATTAATTTTATTATTAATTGATTTATTCATATTTTATATGTAATAAATAGACCGTTCGTTCGTTTAATACGAAACGAACGCTTATAGACTCAGAAAAATATTCCGCTTTCATTAAAAATACTTTCGAGACCCAAATCCTTTTAGTTTCGAAAGGTGTCTTATTTTTTAAATCAATTTTGAGTCACATAGTGACTAAAAAAAAATCATATTTTGACCCGATTTTGATTTTAAAAATACCGAGACCTAACTTTTGACGAACTAAGTTATGTGTGATATGAATTATGTGATACGTGAATTATGGGTTTACATGCTATATGAATTACGTGTGTACGTGGTTCGAGGGTCTTGTGCTTGACTGTTTCCTTTGTGTGTGGGCTATCGTATGGGTAGACGATAGGGTTTTGACGCATAATTCGTCGAGTAATTATCGTTTAGATGACTAAAGTCGTATCTTTTAATTATAGATGCGGATCATTCGAGTAGATCAGGACAATGCATTGGATAAAGAGTGCGATGGAATGGTATTGGATATCTGGTTTCTAGCAATCAAAGGAGCAACACATCAGTGAATTGTCGAAAGAAAAGACGGTGATGCCATGAGATGTCTGAATAAGGAATTGTATTATTGCGATTGTGACTAACTGCTAAAAATCCAAAGGCAAGTATCTCTATCATCATTTATTGTTCAAGTGATATTTATTTTAAATCTTCTTATGCAAGTATTGCTTTCCCTATTCTCAGTTCGGAATAGATAAATGTTCTATATATCGCTGAATTAAATGATTCTGTTTATGCAAGTACTCTCCTGCTATTCTATGTTCAAAATAGCTAAGTGATTTTATTTATCAAATTACTAGATTTATAAATGTTTTGGATTTTGAGAAAGATGATTTGGTTGCGAGTATTCCTGCCCAAGTAAATGGGGGAATAAAATTATTTCGGGTGTCGATTATTATGACCCCTTTTCAATAAAAGGTTTTAAGATTGGATCAATGCGTAAGTGACCGGGGCGGACGGTTTAGCGGAGGGCTAGTGCTAAGTGTCATATGAAATATTATGACATAATTTATGCCACGGAGAGATATATTGCCTTTTTATTTGAGTACTCATGTTTTGGGGACATGTTTCTATGAACCATGACCTTGTTCTATCACACGGGCTGATCATCATGTGATAGTACGTCCGTCGGTGAATGATCCCAATCTAAATTATTATATTGTTTTTGATAATCATAGAATAAATGATTTATCAACTGTTTCTATTTTGGATTAATGGTAAAATACAGTTTTGATTCAGATTCTGATTTATGCTGACACTTACTTTGTTGTTAAATATCAAAAGTGGTATTAGTATAGATGATTAATGCTGACTTCAGTATGGGATGTTGTGAGCATCAAAGTTTGTATTGATATCTAATTTGATATGACAACAAAATGAGTATTAATATCAAGAGTCCAGTTTTGAATAAAGTTTATGATTCAATCCATAATCATTGTTTCTTGTTATTGTTGTTTACAATATTTCCGTAAACATGATTCTACGAGTTTTATCCTCGTCAAGATTCAAAGTATTGCTGAAGCATTTCGCTCAAAAATATCAAAAAAAAATTTGAATACAGTGAGAAACAATTATCCGATTCTTTAATAAATTTTATGTTTCAACAATTATGATTTTAAATGTTCTACTCTAATGCAGATGTCGGTTTTATATCAAAAGACCATATATATGCTATAATGAACTTGCTGAGCATTTCTTTCACTCATACTTGCCTGTTATTAAATTTAACCTCCAGTGAGGATTAGCTTGCGTTGTTTAGCTGCGTAATTCGAGTAAGCAAAGAAGAAGCTCTTGGAAGATGGTTGGTCCAGGGTTTGCGGGCTAGTGTAAGTTCTGTTATAAAAAGTTGTTTATATTATATTATATTATAATTGTGTTATTTTATAGTTGGGCCTAGTATACTTCTTTTCGAAGTTATACTAGCGGGTTAGTATTGAATTGGAATTTGTTGAAAAGAGTTTTAAAAGAAAGTAAAAAAATTATTTGTGGAATTTGAAATATCTTATTTCTAGAACTGTAACCTGAAAAGATCTTGGTGTAGTTTGGGGTCACATATGCTAAATTTGAGTTACTAGCATTTATTTATTAGTTAAACATGTTATTTTGGATTGAGGTTTCATAGTGACGACCAAATCCTCTTACCCGGGATTTGGGGGTGTTACAGGTTGGTATCAGAGCTGATGTTATAGTAAACTAGAAACGAGAGTGTGTAGGAGTGTTTATAGTTATGTGTGGACGCTTGAGCTTATATTGAGTTCATGTTGGACTATTGGATATAGTACCGACGAGAAAGCTAAGATAGGCGCATTCGTTTGAGTTGGTCGTGTTAAGATGGACAAAACTCTTGAAAGTTGTTGACTTCTCTCATGGAATCTTCCGAGGCTACTACGAATCGATGACAACAAATATTATCGATATCCTTGGAACATGTGGAAGTGTTTAGAATGGGATGACGAGTCAACAGGAGAGTTCAAATAGAAGATAAGTATTAAGACTTTGGCAATACCTTCTCTTTCTATAACTTCTTTTGACCTCTCTCAAAAAGAGGTATCTTTTTGAGGATATATTCCCTAACACCCGTTTAGTCATTTTGTGCCAGAATCTTATTTTCCGAATTTCATTTTTCTCCAGAAATATTAGCTTTGAAACCTTTCAGTTTGATCCAAGGATTGCAATAACAAGTCATGTATTAAAAATCCTTTACTATTCATTTGATTTTGAATTCATTTCATATTTTTTTTATTCTGACTTAGATGAACAACCGTATTTATAGGGGACACAAGGTATACCTGTCTGTGTGATGGGAGTTGGATAGGACGTCATCACTTGTGTGTGTTGTGACTACAAGAAGGTTAACAACATTTAGTAGTGTCTTAATTTGGGCACGCAATACCAAGTTCATTTGATCATATTGATCTCTCAGTTATTCTTTCATTTCAACAATACTTTCTCGTAAATTCAGATTTTGGTAACCATAATGGTGGACACCCGTTATGATATGAAATTATTTTCTCTTTGAAATTTCATGATTATATTATCTCAAATAATTGAAGGTATGCCAATCAAGTCAGGTGAATTATCTTGCCCAAGTCAATGTAAGGATATGTGATGGGATTACCAATAGCAACAGTGGATTGTAATGCGATTAAAATACCAGAGGCGTATAACGAAGTCAATCGATTTCTCTATTTCTCTCTCTATCTATTTCTCTTACTCTTTCTCTTTCTCTCTTTATCTTTTTCTCTCTCTATTAATGAAGATTATCCTAATGAGAAGTTGGTCAAATTTTAAGAGTAAGAGATAATTGGGTAAAGTGAAGCTCCTGTCATAATTATGTTATAAAGGAATCCGTGTTTTTATTTGAGATTTTCAGAAAGGTTGCGTATGCAAGATTGGGAAGTAGGCCAGAAGATCCCTAGTGCTCTCTTCTGCTGATTCCGGGGACGAAATCCTTATAAGGGGGTAGATTGTGATATCCCAAATTTTGTTTAGCAATTATTATTATTATATTTATTATTTGCATATGTTTATGTGTTTTTCTGATTCGAAAAGAATAAAATTGTGGATATTTTATTTTTGTTTGATCGGTTCATGTCATTAAATAGCTTAATATGCTAATTGATCGATGATGTCAATTGTTTTCTGTATTGGGAATGGATTTAAATAGTTTTACTATTTCAAAATTTTATAAAAACGATCATTTTCTCGATGTCGGTCTTGAGTTAATTTAAAATTTTAGAGATCGAGTGAGTAGTTTATCCACATTAAAATTATATTTGGTATTGTATATGGATTCACCCAAGTTCCATTACGAAATATTCAAAATAAAAGTATTTTTCAACTGTTTTACAAGTTTATTATAATAATAAAATATATGGTTTTTTAGAAATTATGAGTTACTTGATTCTTGGATGTAAAATTATGTGTATATGGTTATTACGTGATTATTTGGCTAGTACGCGTTTTTGCATTGTTGGCTCTGTTTAAAATAATATTTTTTAAAATGAATTATTGTGTGAAAAATAGAGTTTTAATGCCTCAAAATATTTTTATAACATTATTGGGTTATGATAAAATTACGGAATTTATTTTATAATCTCTAGAATTCTTGAGTGGACTTTTCAAAAATAGTAGCTGGATTTATTTTAAGACAGAGGTATTTTAAAATAATTTTAGATTCATTATTGTGTTTACCGACCATTATCTTGTAAATTCCGTATAAAATAATTTATACGTTTAAAAATTCTTGGAAAAAATATGGGGAGAAAGATAATTTTATTATCTATATTTTAAAAATAAATATTATATATTCTTTAATTGTTATCGAACCATTTTATATTTAAAAATGGCATGTTTAGTAGTTTTTACAAAAAGAGAATAGTAAATTGTTTTTTTTTTAAAAACAGAAATTTTTTCCAGCCGCATCTCCTCGGGTATAGCGAGGCCCCTGTTATCACCTTCTTTCTGATCTTATCTTCTTCTTCTATCTCTCTCTCCCCCCCCCTCTCTCTCTCTCCTTCTTGACAATCAAACACAATTTTGAGCATGATTCTGGTGTCCAAATTCAACCCATGAGTATCAAATCGAAACTTGAAATAAGCTCTACCATATTACAGAATCTATTTTTAGATTCAGTAAATTTTTGAATTAATTTGAAGTATTATTAGATTCGTCAATTTTGGGGTTTTCATTTTAATCGATTGTTTGTTGATTATAAGGTTACTAATAGCTTTACTTGCTTATTTCTAATCGATTTATGTACTTATAATTGATGTTTGAGTGCTTAATGAGTTCCCCCAAGTTAAGAGTTTTCTTAAGTAAATCTTTAATTTTCGGATTGAATATTGATTGGTTGATGTTATGAATCTATGTATAAGATTCCCATGGCTGTAAGCTTTGTTTTGATACCAAAAATTTAAGGTTTGGTTAGGTTTTTTGGGTTTGCCGGATTGTGTTCATGGTCGCCGAATTTAATGGAGTTGGTGGCCGGATTTTGAACTTCGCGGTGTGTCTGAAGTTGTTGTTATGTTGTTTGTGTTGCTGAAGTAAATCGGAGAGTGTTGGTATTAAAAATGGTTCAAAACCGTACCGTTTTGGTGGAGAACGGGGTAGTCGGAGGAGCTGCTAGAATTTCATGCGGTTCGCTGGAAACTGCAAATTTCCGGTAGTTCTTGACCGATCCGGCGACCCATTTCTCGACCCGTTTTCTTCCAATTCCGACCCGGTTTCAATCTTTAAAAACCCTAATTCCCTAATTCAATTCTGTTTGTGCAGAATCTATTTTAAAAGTAATTCAAAATTCATTTTAAAATTTCAAAAAATTATTTTAAATTCCATAATTTATGTAGTTAATTATGTTTAAATAATTAACTGAATTATTTTAATTCCAATTTTTTTTTCTTTTGTTATTTTCAAAACTATAAATTTGATTTAATTATTTATAATTTATTTTAATTAATTGTTTATGAATTTAATTAATTGATTAATTCATTTAATCAATTAATTTTATTTATTAATAGTTAAATAAAATATAATTATTTATAATTAATTCAAATAATTCCTAAAAATTATTTTGAGCTTTTAAAAAATATATTTGAGTATTTAAAAATCGTTTAATTTTATTATTAATTGATTTATTCGTATTTTATTCGTAATAAATAGACCGTTCGTCCGTTTAATACGAAACGAACGCGTATAGACTCAGAAAAATATTCTGCTTTCATTTAAAATACTTTCGAGACCCAAATCCTTTTAGTTTCAAAAGGTTTCTTATTTTTAAATCGATTCTGAGTCACATAGTGACTAAAAAAAATCATATTTTGACCCGATTTTGATTTTAAAAATACCGAGACCTAACTTTTGACGAACTTAGTTATGTGCGATATGAATTATGTGATACGTGAATTATGGGTTTACATGCTATATGCATTACGTGTGTACGTGGTTCCAAGGTCTTGTGCTTGACTGTTTCCTTTGTGTGTGGGCTATTGTATGGGTAGACGATAGGGTTTTGACGCGTAATTCGTCGAGTAATTATCGTTTAGATGACTAAAGTTGTATCTTTTAATTATAGATGCGGATCATTCGAGTTGATCAGGATAATGCATTGGATAAAGAGTGCGATGGAGTGGTATTGGATATTTGGTTTCTAGCAATCACAGGAGCAGCACATCAGTGAATTGTCGAAAGAAAAGATGGTGATGCCATGAGATGTCAGAATGTGGAATTGTATTATAGCGAGTATGCAAACTGCTAAAAATCCAAAGGCAAGTATCTCTATCATCACTTATTGTTCAAGTGATATTTATTTTAAATCTTCTTATGCAAGTATTGCTTTCCCAATTCTCAGTTCGGAATAGATAAATATTTTACATATCACTGAATTAAATGATTCTGTTTATGCAAGTACTCTCCTGCTATTCTATGTTCAGAATAGCTAAGTGATTTTACTTATCAAATTACTAGATTTATAAATGTTTTGGATTTTGATAAAGATGATTTGGATGCGAGTATTCCTGCCCAAGTAAATGGGGGAATAAAATTATTTCGGGTGTCAATTATTATAACCCCTTTTTAATAAAAAAAATTAAGATTGGATCAATGCGTAAGTGACCGGGGCGGACGGTTCAGCGGAGGGCTAGTGTTAAGTGTCATATGAAATTTTATGACAATTTCTGCCAGGGGTAGATGTATTGCTTTTTTATTTCAGTATTCATGTTTTGGGGACATGTTTTTATGAATCCTGACCTTGTGCTATCACACGGGCTGATCAACATGTGATAGTACGTCTGTCAGTGAATGATCCCAATCTAAATTATTATATTGTTTTTGATAATCATAGAATAAATGATTTATCAACTCTTTCTATTTTGGATTAATAGTAAAATGCAGTTTTGATTCAGAGTCTGATTTATGCTGACACTTTTTTTCTTGTTAAATATCAATGGTGGTATTAGTATTGATGATTGATGTTGACTTCAGTATGGGATATTGTGAGCATCAAAGTTCGTATTGATATCTAATTTGATATGATAACAAAATGAGTATTAATATCAAGAGTTTAGTTTTGAATAAAGTTTATGATTCAATCCATAATCATTGCTTCTTGTTATTGTTATTTACGATATTTCCGTAAACACGATTCTACGAGTTTTATCCTCGTCAAGATTCAAAGTTTTGCTGAAGTATTTCGCTCAAAAATATCAAAAAGTGTTAGTCCCTTAACAATATAGCAAGAATTACAGAAGGGGGGTTGAATGGAATTCTTGAACCTTTTTCTTGAAATAAAAATGTTCAACTCGATTATAGATATATTTGTTTTGATTAGCACAATGCAGAATGTAAACTTAATTGAATCAAAACATAAGTAATTAAAAACAAGAGTCTTTAAAAATTTTATGGTGGATTTAAACAATTCCACCAGAGATATATATAATATATCGAGTGGACACTGTGTGCAGAAATGCTCACAGCTGCTTACAAATGGAACTACTGAGAATACAGGAAATGCTAAGGATCCTGCTTACAAAGATTTCTCTGTTTTTGTGTTTCTCAGCTATCTTAGTTATTTTTTTTCTATTTGCTACTCTCTTGGTTTATATAATACAAAGATTACAAAGTCAAAAAGACTGAACAAATATAAAATCTAACAGTCTTAAGCTTTGCTGCTTTTCGTCCTCTATTACCCAGTTAATGGGCTTCTACGGTGTGTTTGTATACATCTCGACGGCTGTGTGTCAGCTTTTACTGTTTAACTGCTGTTTGAATTCTTCATATGATCATCCGTCGACTTTCAGAACATCCATTGATGATTTAATTGATCATCCGTCGACTGCTATATTAAACATCCGTTGATAGTCATTTGATCATCCGTGGATGGCTTTGTTAATCATCCGTCGGTAGCTATTTTGCCACTTGACTCTATATCACTTATGCAGAATTACAAGACATCATTTATGTACAATTAATCAACCTATTCTGCATATCTAGTTAAAGTCAACATGACTTATATGCTACTACAGATTCTATACAAAGGTGCATACATAACTGTGCTACAAACTTATTATTACATAAGCTACTCACTCGATGGATAATAAGTTAATCATTCATCGGGACTATAATGAGTTATCCGTCGGGACTATAATTCTTATCCGTCGAGTGCTACATAATATCAGTAAGTAAAATCTACTTAGATGTTTTGTTTATGAAATCATCAAGTACACAACATATGCACAACAATCTCCCCCAATTTATGTTTACTGGAATTGTAGCCATAAATTAAGAGATACTCGATGATAACAAAACATCATGGACATATATCTTTAAAGATAAGTAGATAAAACTGAAAGTGCTTCAATTAATTAAAATGAACAAGGTTTGGCTCACAGTCAATTCAAGATGCTCCTCTAGCCTGAGCAGATTTTTCTAGTTCCTTGAAGTCTGGATCTTCTTCCAAGCTTTCTGTTATTTTCTTCAATTTGATTCTGGAGCTGCCTGTGGAATTCTAGTTCATCAGATTCTGAGAGATCTAGCTTTTCTTGCATTTCCAAGAGAATCTCATTGCTAGAGATACTCAATTGGTCTTCTAATATGAAGAATCTTCTTACACCCTTGTCATCCATGAATTCCATTAGCCAGTAGGGCCTTAGATGCACTCTTCTCCCTGTGTACGGGATGATTAGAGTCTTTGGGAGTGCATCTTTAGCTCTAACACTCCTCAGCTCTTCAATCTTCTTCAATACTAGTCTTCTTGCAGTTACATTGAACCCAAAGTTTTTCTTGAATGATGAATAGACTTTAATCAGCACAGCTTGGCTTTCTCGAAGAATCATGTGAAGTGGCCACTGAATCTCCCTTCCTCCTTTGTACTTGAACACCAACCTTTCAGGTAGGTTTCTGTATGCATCAATTGCCCTTACTTCATCCAATTCATCCAGATAAAGATTTAGATCTGAAAATTCTTTGATGTCACACAAGTACAAGTAGTCTCCCCTGTTGACCTTGAGTTGAGCTTTAACTACTGACTTGGATTTGAGAGGTGACAGCTTCACTTTCTTGACTGCCCTTGACTTTGTCCTTTTTGGCTTGCTAATGATTGGTAAGTTGAAGTGAGGAATTGGTATTTTATCCCACTCTATTGGCTCATCCTTTGGCACAATAGGTTCACCATGTATGTTCCTGTAGGGATCCACCACCCTTATATCTTCAAATACCACAGAGGGCTTTGATGCTTGAGTTGTAGCTGGAGTGGATTCCTTAGGAAATTGATCTTCCAATTCCTTGTCAACAACATCCAGTTTCCTTTTTGTTCTTCTAGCCAATTCTTTCTTCCTTGGGGATTTCTTCTGTTCTTCAATTTTCTTCTTTGATTCAGCAACTTCTGATGGTTGAGAGGGAATTTGTTGAGAAGAGTTTACAGCATGTAGTTTGGCCAAGATAGTAATCTGTTCTTTCTTTTATTTAGACTTCTTTGCATCTAGAGCAGCTTGCCTCTTTTCCTGCTTTAATCTGGCTTTTTCTTCTTTCTTTGCTTGAGCAAATTGTGGATGTCCAGCTACCACACAAATTTCCTTTCCATTTCTGAATATCTTAGCAATTCTCCTTTTTGAAGCTGAATCAACTGGATCTTTATAGAAGACAATAGATCTTGATAGAAGATTCTTTTCATCAGGCTTGGGTGTCTCATACACAGTGTCCATAGGGTTCTTCCAAGATGATTTTGGATAATTTGCCCTTGGTTTAAGAATTGTTTCAGCCTTTGTAGACTTGATGCAGGAAGATTATCCTTTTTCCAGATAGTTCATGCTCATCTCATTCACACTGATTGGCTTGACATGAGAGTGATGGATGGCTGACTGAACTGGCTCCTTGACTAGTTCAAACTTTTTCTGTATCTCCTCATCAATCTTATTCTAGTTGATCAAACTCAACTTTCCTTATTCAGCAACTTTCAAATTTGTTGCTGCTGCTTTAATTAGATCTATACCATCTGCAACTGTTGGCTTGGAGACTGTAATTGAAGGTACAATTACTTTGCTGATTTGTACTTGAAGTTTCTCCCCCTCAGTTGGTCCTTTCTCCCCCTTACTTGATTCTCTCTCCCCCTTTTTGTTATCATCAAGTTGAGGAGTTAGGCCTTGTGCTTTAGCCAGTTGCATGAGAAGATTTGTCTGAGTCTGTTGATTTTGAAGAAGGATAGCCACTGAATTCTCAATAACTTGAACTCTGTTTTCCAGCTTGGCTAGCTTCTTTTCAGAATCTGATTCTCTCCTCAATCTTAGTAATAGATCATGCATGGTACTATATGGCATTACTGAATCCAGCTTCTCAGAATTGTATGTCTTCAAGTCAGCTATATCTCTTTTTAGTTCATCCACACTCATATTCTGTCTTAAGTGCTGGATCTTCATGAGATGTAGAAAGTCCAGGTGAGCTTGAAGAATAGCCTTGGTACCAGCATCTGTAGTTTCCTGAAGGGCCTTTTGAATAGCCATCACTTGCTTGACCAAAGACACATCAAATTGTCCTGGTGTAATTTCCTTTATCCATGCCCATCCAGGTAAATTTAAAACAGAACTCGGGCCTTCATCTCCCCCTAAGTTCATGCTTCCATCCAAAGAAACAGAGTCATCATCATTATAATTTACTCCAAATTCTTCAGATGGCTCACCATCTTGAGAAGGCATCATATTGACAACAGCTTTATCTCTTTGAAGAGATTCCGAGGTGTGTACTAAATTCAAAGTCTGTTCTGCCTCCACATTGCCCTGAGCAGCCAACAATTGATAGGTTGATACAGGATGAGTAAAAGTGTCAGCATCCAAGGAAATGTTATCAATTTCAGCTTTGTAATGTTGCTGAAATTGTCTTCCCTTTTCAGCATCATCCACAATCATTGACTCACTAGCAATGGTTGGATCCACCCTTATTTCTCCTGTACCTGCCTTTCTCTCATAATCTCTCTTTTGTTGCATCAGGGTCTCACCCTGGCTCCCCACCCTCACACCCTCACCTTCACCTACTAAGGTGGGACTCCTCTCACTCACTTTTGCCAATCCTGAATAAATGGATTGCTGAGATTCACTCTTTTCCTCTCCTTTTTCCTGGGAGCAACCCAGCCTCTCACTCAATGCACTCTCCTCTCTCAGTTCTAAGAGTGACTGTATTACCACTAAATCTTCTGCACTAGAAATAATTGAAGTTTAAAGTTGTGCAGAGATACTCGACGGATAAGTGATATCCATCGGGTGAGTGGTAAAGCTATCCGACGGATAACTGCTGTTAAGTTTATCCGTCGGGATACAGTCACTACTCGACGGATGAGCAATATCAATCGAGAGAGTAGAAATGAATGAGGTGGGAAGAGAAACTATTGTTGACTCTGTGTTGATTGAAGTTATTTGAGGCACAGATGTCACAATAGTATCTGAAAGAATTGGCAAGTGAGCCAACAAATCATCTAAAAGATGATGCTCACTTGCACTAGATTTTGGCTTCCCCAACAGAGTTAAAGAAGGGGAATCAGGAATTGAAGTGTTTATCATATCCACTTCCAGAGAGTTTGTTGGTGAGTATGGTGTTTCAGAGGCTTCTATTATAAGAGATTTTGGCTGTGACTCCACATTTATTGGAGCCACATCAATCTGAATTTGAGAAAGTGCAGGGACTGTGTCTTTAGCACCAGTTTGTACTGTGTGTGTGCCCTGTGCATCCCCAATTATTTTGGATTTCTTCTTTCTTGTGTAAGTTTGGGATGAGCTTGTGTCGCTAACCCTTTTGGCATGTGCTCTTGGCTGAGAGCTTTGTTCAATAGCCACATCCTTTTGGGAGGATGCAGCTAGAAGTGAGCTTTTGTCCTTTTTAAGCACTGCAGTTTGTTAGGAAACTGCAGTGTGGCTAGGCTGGGATTCACTCAACTCTCCAACCTTATCCTTGGGGTTTCTTTGATGTTCACCCCTTCCCTCACCTAACTGACCCTCTTTCACACTCCTCTCTTTGGCTTTGGTAGATTTTTCAACTAGTACCTTTTGAGAGATACCAGAGGGGGTTTTCTTTGACTTGGATTTGGAAATTACAGTTGTTTTGGCAGCTTTGGTAGGCAACTATTTGGTCATTGTCACAGTTGCCATAGCTACTCCTGAACTCAAAGAAATTGAGGAGATTGGAATAGTTGAGGGTATGGATGAACTTACCTCACTTACCTGAGGTGTCTGCATTACAGGGAAGTAGAACATTGGCACATCCCTATGATGGTTGGCTCTATTCAAATCTGCAATGATTCTTCTCTCTTGAACCCAACAAGCTAATTTGTTGTTTGGATTCTCAAGTACAATCTCTTGACAAAGATGGTTAGCCAATATCATGAAAAATCTAGCATAATATACATTCTTTCCTCTTTTGGCTAACTCACCTAGTTTAAAACCTAACTCATACAAGACAAGGTCACTGAAATTGTAAAATTTATCTGTAACTAGCATGTATAGCATGTTAAGCATGGAAATGTTCACAGAATCAAAATTACTGATTTTTCCAGAGAAAACTTTAGTCACAACATCACACATGAAACTCCATTCCTTCCTAAGACCTAATCTTCTAATATCACTTAGCTTAGTAGTAGGAAGTGCATAATGCATGGAATTAAGCATATTGATAATATCAGTGTCATTGTGTGGTGAAGTTACATTATCTTCAGGAATTTTGAAACATGCTTTTATCACATCACTATTGATACAGAACTCATTACCTTTGATAATTAGAGTGATGGTTTTGTCAGTAGAGTTGTAGATTGCAGTGGTCCACATCTCTTCAACAACTTCACAAAAAATTGTGGGTGATTCAAGCATGGCATGGCTTAACTTGCAGTTCTTCACAAAGTCCATCATCTTGTGGTAGTCTTCTGATTGCTGAATACCCTTATTAACCAAAGCAGTGAAGTTGTTCTTCTCATAAATGAACCCAGTCTGAGACATAATCTTTACTACAGGTGCCATTGTTAGAGAATGAAAGCTTTAAGAGAGAGAGGATATTTGCTTGAGAGAGAATAAAATAAGAGCAATAGAATTTGATAATGATAAAAGAAAATAATTGGAATGAAATAAGCTTTTATACTATCTCAAAAACAACGGATGAAAATAATAAAGAAAAGTAAATTACCCAATAGAAATTGCCTAAAATAGTCGTTTAAAAATAAACTGTAAAAATTCCACCAATTATCCATCGTGTAATACTTACAAACTGTAAGTATACTCGATGAATAATGTTCAGGGAATTAACGGTTAAGATTTAGACAATTTGACGGATGAGGATAAACTGTTATCCGTCGACTTTCAAAAAATTCCAGAAAAGTAATTGATTTTTATTTGCAAATAGTATATCGACGAATGACTCAACTCGATGGATAATGGTCATCCGTCGAGATGCAAATTTTGATTCAACCAAAATTTCATCCATGACTAAAAATCAGTTAAATTTCTGGCTACATTTCAACTTGCAAAATAACTCAGATAAATTCAAGAGTAATTAAGCATACCTAACTCACTTACCAACCTAGAAAAGGTGGATTCATCCAGTGGCTTGGTAAAGATATCTGCAAGTTGCTTCTCACTTGGAACAAAATGTAACTCTACAGTACCATTCATTACATGTTCCCTTATGAAATGGTACTTGATGTCTATGTGCTTTGTCCTTGAATGTTGCACTGGATTTTCAGTGATGGCAATTGCACTTGTGTTATCACAGAAAATAGGAATCCTCTCAACTTGCAAACTATAGTCTATCAATTGATTTTTCATCCATAAAATCTGTGCACAGCAACTGCCAGCAGCAATATATTCAGCTTCAGCTGTAGAAATAGAAACTGAATTTTGCTTTTTACTGAACCAGGACACAAGCTTGTTTCCTAGAAATTGACAACTTCCTGTTGTGCTTTTTCTATCAATTCTACAACCTGCACAATCTGCATCTGAATAACCAGTTAGATCAAAACCAGAATCTCTAGGATACCAAATGCCAAGTTTTGGTGTTCCCTTGAGATATCTGAAAATTCTCTTAATAGCTATCAAGTGAGACTCTCTAGGATCAGCCTGAAATCTAGCACATAAACATGTAGCAAACATTATATCTGGCCTACTAGCTGTTAAGTACAGAAGTGAGCCAACCATGCCTCTATAGCTTGAAATATCCCCAGACTTTTTAGTAGTGTTTAGTTCAAGCTTAGTTGCAGTGGCCATGGGAGTTTTTACAGATGTGCAATCCATTAGATCAAACTTCTTTAAAAGATCAAAAATATATCTAGTTTGACTAATGAATATTCCATCACTAACTTGCTTAACTTGTAAACCAAGAAAGTAAGTTAGTTATCCCATCATACTCATTTCATACTTACTTTGCATCAGTTTGGCAAACTTTTTACAAAGTTTCTCATCTGTAGAGCCAAAAATAATATCATCAACATAAATTTGAACAAGTATGCTAGAGCCATTAACATTTCTGAAAAATAAAGTTTTATCTACAGTACCTCTTGTGAAGTGATTTTCCAAAAGGAACTTTGATAAAGTGTCATACCAGGCTCTAGGTGCTTGCTTCAGTCCATAAAGTGCTTTCAGTAGATAATAGACATACTCTGGAAAATTTGGATCTTCAAAGCCAGGAGGTTGACTAACATACACTTCTTCCTCCAAATCTCCATTCAGAAAGGCACTTTTGACATCCATTTGATAGACCTTGAAATTGGCATGGGCTGCATAGGCTAAGAAGATTCTGATGGCTTCAAGTCTTGCAACATGAGCAAATGTTTCATCAAAATCTATTCCTTCTTGCTGGCAATAGCCTTTAGCAACCAATCTTGCTTTGTTCCATACTACTATGCCATTTTCATCCATCTTATTTCTGAATACCCATTTGGTGTCTATTGAATTCTTTCCTTTAGGCTTGGGTACCAGCTTCCATACTTTATTTCTTTCAAATTGGTTTAGCTCCTCCTGCATAGCTAAAATCCAATCGGGATCTAACAAAGCTTCTTCTACCTTCTTTGGTTCTTCCTTTGACAGAAAGCTGCTGTATAGACATTCTTCCTTAGTTGTTCTTCTTGTTTGAACTCTAGAAGAAACGTCACCAATAATCAGTTCAAAGGGGTGATCTTTTGTCCATTTCCTTAGTTGAGGTAGATTAGCTCTAGATGAAGAGACCTCAATGTTGTCTTGATGTGTGATTGAGTTTTGATTGCTAGAAACTCCCCCTGAGTTTGTGGATCTTTGATTTGAGAAAGGGGTACTTTCTATGGGTGATCTGCCTTGACTTCCTGCTTCTTTGATAACCCGACGGATGGTGAATTTTGAGTACCGACGGATGAGGCAGGTTGTCTACCGACGGATAACACAGATTGCCTTCCAACGGATGAAGTATTTTGCAGCTCGATGGATGTTGAGTTTTGTGCTTCATTGGTGGTAGATTTGTCTGCATTATCCTTAGACACTGTTTCTTGATCACTCTCATCATCACTTCCATCACTGACCATCTCAACATTGTCGAATTTGAGGCTCTCATGGTAATCTCCATATTTCAGTCCTTCAATCTTTTTATCATCAAACACAACATGTATAGATTCCACAACAATGTTGGTTCTTAGATTGTAGACTCTATATGCTTTACCAACAGCATATCCAACAAAAATTCCTTCATCTGCTTTAGCATCAAACTTCCCATTCTGATCAGTTTGATTTCTCAGAATATAGCATTTACAGCCAAAGACATGAAGAAAGTTTAGAGTTGGCTTCTTGTTCTTGAACAATTGATAAGGAGTCATGCATCTTGCTTGATTAATCAGAGAGATGTTCTGAGTGTAGCATACAGTGTTTACAGCTTCAGCCCAGAAATATGTTGGTAATTTTGATTCTTCAAGCATTGTCCTTGCAGCTTCAATAAGAGATCTGTTCTTTCTTTCCACTACTCCATTCTGTTGTGGAGTCCTTGCTGCTGAAAACTCATGCAAGATCCCATTTTTCTCACAAAATGCTCTCATGACATAGTTCTTCAACTCAGTTCCATTGTCACTCCTGATTCTTCTAACTTTGAAATCAGGATGATTGTTAACTTGCCTTATGTGATTGATGATGATTTCACTAGCCTCATCTTTAGACTTTAGGAAATATGTCCAAGAGAACTTTGAGAAATCATCTACAATTACTAGGCAAAATCTTTTCTTTGAAATTGACAATACATTGACTGGTCCAAACAAATCCATGTGAAGCAGTTGCAGAGGCTCTTCAATTGCTGAATCGAGTTTCTTCCTGAATGATGCTTTGATCTGCTTCCCTTTTTGGAAGACATCACACAGTCCATCCTTTGTAAACTCCACTAGAGGAATGCCTCTTACTAGTTCTTTCTTTACCAGCTCATTCATGGTCTTGAAGTTTAAATGGGATAGCTTCTTGTGCCATAGCCAACTTTCATCTTGACTTGCTTTACTGAGAAGACAAGTTACAGATTCTGCTTTAGTTGAGTTGAAGTCAACTAGGTACACATTTCCTCTTCTCACACCAGTGAGAACCACTTTGTTATTTTGATTGTTAGTCACAACACAGGCTTCTTTGTTGAAGGTTATTGAGTTGCCTTTGTCACAAAGCTGGCTGATACTCAACAGATGGTGTTTGAGACCATCCACTAAGGCAACCTCTTCAATGATGACATTATCCTTTGAAATCAAGCCATATCCCATAGTATAACCTTTGTTGTCATCTCCAAACGTAATACTTGGATCAGCTCTCTCCTTAAACTCTGTGAGCAGGGTAGAATCACCAGTCATGTGTCTTGAGCAGCCACTATCCAAGTACCAAAGATTCTTTCTGTTTCCCTGCACACATCAAAATCAAATCAAGTTGATTTTGGTACCCAAGTTTCCTTGGGTCCTGCCTTGTTAGCTTTCTTCTTCTGTTTCTTAGGTCTTAACTCATTTGACTTAGGAATTTCAGATTCTTCCTTAGTCATTTGGGTTGGGCCTTTGAAACCATTTAATGCAATAGAGTTATCATGCATATTATGGCTAACAGGAAATGACATGCTTGGTGCAAACATGTTATTCCAATAAGGCATGCTAAATGGCATTTGAGGCATATTGTATGTAGCATAATATGGATTAGGTGCAAATGGCATATTAGCAAACTGTGCATTCATGTTCTGTGTAGGCATAGCATTAACAGGCATGGCATTCATGTTAGGAAATTGAGGCTGAACAGACATGGGAGTAGGCATGGCAGATTTGCAATTAACAGACAAATGATTTACACTACCACACTTGAAACAGATTTTTCTAGGGGCATATTTATCAGGTGTGTAGTTATTGTGTTTGTTAATCCCTACTTTACCATTCCTATTGTTTTTCTTTTTAGTATCTATTTTTACCTCTATTTTCTCAAGTCTGTCACTTAACTGTTTGACAGTCATGTGACCAACATTTGCCTTTTTTCCCTTTCTTAGCTTGACTTGACTCTCCTGAAATAAAGTTCTTGGAAACAGACCCATACTTATCATTTAGCTCGATTAATTTGGCTTTGCTAATGGGTTTGCTTACAGCCGACGGATGAGGATCTTTATCATTCGACGGATAACACTTTTTGTTATCCGACGGATAGTCCTCATCATCTGTCGAGTCTACATCTGTCAGCAACCCATCTACCAAAATAGGTTCTAGTTTCTCTTTATTCTTTTTCCAGGCTTCATCACAAAAAGACTCAATTCCTTGAACTTTGGTGATTTGAGCATGAACATCCCTGGATGTTTTCCATGCTTTAATCACCTCTTGTCCACGCTCGAGCTGCTTCTTCAAAATTTCTTCCTTTTTCAAGGACTCAGTTAATTCCTCCTTGGCAATCTTGCACTCAATTTTTAGTTTCTCAAACTCAACAAACTGAGACTCGAGCACATTATTCCTCTCACTTAAAAACAAGTTGTTTTCTTTGATTTTAGCATTTTCTTTAGTGAGAGACTTAAGTGTAACACGCAAATGATACAATTCTGTAGACATGTCATTTATTGCATCATTACACTCAGCTTTAGATAAATGTGCAAGGTTTGTAGTGATTACCTGATTGCTTGAGGAACTTGTCTCTATTTTATCAGACTTGGCCATAAGGGCTAGATAGACATAGCTAACATCTTCATCTTCATCCAAACCATCAGTTGCCCAGTCATTCTCTTGTGTAATAAAAGTCCTTTCCTTTTGTTTGAGTAGATCAAAGTATTTTTGCTTATAATCCACAGACTCAAACCTTTTCTTACTGGAATCTGACTTTTTACACTCATTTGCAAAATGCCCTGCCAAGCCACATTTGAAACATTTGAATTTTGACTTATCCACCATGTTTCTATTTGGCTTGGCTGCTCCAAAGTTCTTCTTGAACTTGAGCTTGGCAAATCTTCTTGAAAGAAATGCTAGGTGCTCATCAATGTCCTCCATGTCATCTTGGCTCAATGAATCTTCACTTTCTGCAGCTAGCCCCTTACCCTTATTCTCACAGACCTTTGAAGTTGATTCTACAGCTTCCATCTTCACTTCCTTCTCCTTTTCCAGATCAGCA
The DNA here is from genome assembly GCF_009905375.1 of Apium graveolens. Classification (NCBI taxonomy): domain Eukaryota; kingdom Viridiplantae; phylum Streptophyta; class Magnoliopsida; order Apiales; family Apiaceae; genus Apium; species Apium graveolens. The sequence goes on from NC_133653.1 coordinate 147,368,765, forward strand.
ACTAGTGCAATGGATCCTCCTTTCTTCTTTCCTCTCTCCATTCTTTCATCCTGCTTTATCTCAAGCTCATAGGTCTTCAGAATGCCATACAGTCTCTCCAAAGTAAACTCCTTATAATCTTGTGAGTTTCTCAATGAGACTGTCATTGGTTTCCATTCCTTTGGAAGAGATCTGAGAAATTTCAGATTGGAGTCTTTAGTCTGATAGACTCTTCGATGTAACTTAAGAGCATTTAGTAGTTTTTGGAATCTACTAAAAATGTCAGTGAGTGACTCACTTTCTTCATTGTGAAAATGCTCATATTGCTGAATCAGGAGCTGCAATTTATTTTCTCTTACTTGTTCAGTGCCATCACAAATTATCTGTATTGTGTCCCAAACTTCCTTGGCAGTTTTGCAGTTGATGATGTTATCAAACATGTCTGCATCAACACCATTGAACAGAATGTTCATGGCCTTTTTATCTTTCCTGACTTGTTCAATGTCAGGATCAGACCATTCATGCCTTGGCTTTGGAACAGATGGCTTATTTCCTGTTGCAGCTCTCATTGGAACATGAGGGCCTCTTTCTATGCAGTCCACATAGGCCTCATCTTGAGAAAGCATATGAAGATGCATCTTTACCTTCCAATGATGGTAATTATCTTTATTAAGAAAAGGAATCTTGACTCCAACATCTTTCTTGTTCATCTTGCTGAATTGTTTTGATCTTTAAACTCTTTGTAGATTAAGAGTTTGCTCTGATACCAATTGTTAGTCCCTTAACAATATAGCAAGAATTACAGAAGGGGGGTTGAATGGAATTCTTGAACCTTTTTCTTGAAATAAAAATGTTCAACTCGATTATAGATATATTTGTTTTGATTAGCACAATGCGGAATGTAAACTTAATTGAATCAAAACATAAGTAATTAAAAACAAGAGTCTTTAAAAACTTTCTGGTGGATTTAAACAATTCCACCAGATATATATATATATATATATAATATATCGAGAGGACTCTGTGTGCAGAAATGCTCACAGCTGCTTACAAATGGAACTACTGAGAATACAGGAAATGCTAAGGATTCTGCTTACAAAGATTTCTCTGTTTTTGTGTTTCTCAGCTATCTCAGTTATTTTTTTTCTATTTGCTACTCTCTTGGTTTATATAATACCAAGATTACAAAGTCAAAAAGACTGAACAAATATAAAATCTAACAGTCTTAAGCTTTGCTGCTTTTCGTCCTCTATTACCCAGTTAATGGGCTTCCACAGTGTGTTTGTATACATCTCGACGGCTGTGTGTCAGCTTTTATTGTTCAACTGTTGTTTGAATTCTTTATATGATCATCCGTTGACTTTCAGAACATCCGTTGATGATTTAATTGATCATCTGTCGACTGCTATATTAAACATCCGTTGATAGTCATTTGATCATCCGTCGATGGCTTTGTTAATCATCCGTCGGTAGCTATTTTGCCATTTGACTCTATATCACTTATGTAGAATTACAAGACATCATTTATGTACAATTAATTAACCTATTTTGCATATCTAGTTAAAGTCAACATGACTTATATGCTACTACAGATTCTATACAAAGGTGCATACATAACTGTGCTACAAACTTATTATTACATAAGCTACTCACTTGATGGATAATAAGTTAATCATCCGTCGGGACTATAATGAGTTATCCGTCGGGACTATAATTCTTATCCGTCGAGTGCTACATAATATCACTAAGTAAAATCTACTTAGATGTTTTGTTTATGAAATCATCAAGTACACAACATATGCACAACAAAAAGAGTTTTGAATACAGTGAGAAACAATTATCCGATTCTTTAATAAATTTTTTGTTTCAACAATTATGATTTTAAATGTTCTACTCTAATGCAGATGTCGGTTTTATATCAAAAGATCATATATATGCTATAATGAACTTGCTGAGCATTTCTTTTACTCATACTTGCCTGTTTTTAAATTTAACCTCCAGTGAGGATTAGCTTGCGCTGTTTAGCCGCGTAATTTGAGTAAGCAAAGAAGAAGCTCTTGGAAGATGGTTGGTCCAGGGTTTGTGGGCTAGTGTAAGTTCTGTTATGAAAAGTTATTTATATTATATTATAATTGTGTTATTTTATAGTTGGGCCTAGTATACTTCTTTTCGAAGTTATACTAGCGGGTTAGTATTGAATTGGAATTTGTTGAAAAGAGTTTTAAAAGAAAGTGAAAAATTTATTTGTGGAATTTGAAATATCTTGTTTCTAGAACTGTAACCTGAAAAGATCTTGGTTTAGTTTGGGGTCATATATGCTAAATTTGAGTTGCTGGCATTTATTTATTGGTTAAACATGTTATTTTGGATTGAGGTTTCATAGTGACGCCCAAATCCTCTAACCCGGGATTTGGGGGCGTTACATTTACATTTTCAGAACTTATCATTTTACTAAGACATTACATCTATGAATATATAGTCTAACTAACTAGTGCTAATGGGCAGAGAATATATCTAACTCTGGCATACTTAGCCACTACAATTGTTAGCTGTCATTGTGCGATCCGGAGGAGAATCTTAGGCCTTTTCCTTAAATTTAATATCCCCACGTAATTTGGGAGGTAGAAGCATCTCTAACTTGGTAAGTAAGGACTGATACCGAGTGGAAGTAGACACCTTGGTAAACACATTGGCCAATTGAGACTGAGCAGGAAGATTATTAATCTAAAGAAGGCCTTTCAACACTTATCTCGTGCAAAATGACAATTGATCTCAATGTGCTTACTACGCTTGTAAAAGACAGGGTTCTTAGCAATATGAAGTGCATAATTGGTTTAAGAATTTTAACATCATGCTCTTCCAAGAGGTGAACCAACCAATCAACTTCAGTAGTTGCAAAAGCCATAGCACGATATTCGGCTTCTGCAGAAGATTTAGAGATCATATTTTATTTCTTGGACTTCTAAGACACGGGTGAATTGCACAGTAGAAAAATATAGATAGTAATGTAAGGCCTAGTATCAACACAAGATCCCCAATCAGCATCAGAACATTCATGTAAAGTGAGTTGATATGAAGCCTTTAAAAAAATGCCTCGATGAACAGTTCCATCTAGATAGCATAATGTGTGATGTAAAGCAGCTGAATGAGTGATCTTAGAAGTGTGCAAGTACTGACTTAATATTTGAACAGTATAGGACAAATCAGGAAGTGTACTAGTGAGGTAGTTGGGCTTACCAACTAAAGAACGGTACACTTCAAGTTTAGGAACCAAAATTTCATAATCATGGGATAATTTAAGAAGAACTGGTAAAGGGTGCACACATGATGTGAAACATCAATAGTAGCTTCTCTCAATAGCTCCTTAACACTCTTTTGTTGACATGAAATGACAAAATTAGTAGTATGAGTGACCTCAATACCAAGAAATAAATGTAAATGACCCAAATCCTTGACGCCAAATTTAATGTCCATGTGACGTTTCAAGAGAGTAACAGACTGAATATTATCACCAATCAGGATCACATCATCAACATACACAACACCAATACAAAGAAGACCATCTTGCTTCTTAATAAACAAGTTGCAATCATTTTTGATTGTTTAAATCCTTGACAGGTAAGCTCTTCGACCAATTTTTCATGCCATTCTTAGGAAGCCTGTTTTAAGCCATAAAGTGATTTACGCTGTAAACAAACAAAATTATGTGGGTTGGGTACACCATCAGGAACTTTCATATAGACTTCCTCTTTCAAGTTGTCATGAAGGAATGCATAATTCACATCGAGTTGGTGTAGAGTCCAGCGTTTAGAAGCAGCTAAGGACAACAAGGTTCGAACGGTGCTCATTTTCATAACTGGAGAAAATGTCTCTTCATAATAAATTCTGAACTTTTTATTATACCCTTTTACAATGAGATGATCTTTACAGCGTTCAAGAGTACCATCAGACTTAAGTTTGACCTTAAACACCCATTTAGAGCCAATAGGTTTGTTGTGTGGATGAAGTGGGACTAATCCCAAGTATGGTTGTCATTCAAGGCTTGTAGTTCAGTTTTCATAGCCTAGATCCAGAGGGGATGTGTAGAGGCTTCTTTATAAGAACATGGTTCAGTAATGTCACATAAGTGGGGAAGAAACATTAGCAGAAAGGTGAACTAAGTTACACCATTTCTTAGGAGTAGTAATAGATGCACATTTATAAAAGGATAAGTATGAAGGAGGCTTATGGAGTCAAGTAGACCTTCTTAATGGTAATGAAACATTAGGGACTACTGTAGTAGCCAAAGTACAAAGAGCCTATAAGTTTGAAGCACAAGATGATGAAGAAGCATCAGAATTAATGGGATTGGTAGAAGAAATGACAGGACTAGGAACATAGGTGTCATTATCTGAAGTTTCAATAGAAGGCTCAGGAAGGATAGTTGAATTAGGAGAATCATCACGAGATGCATCACCTGTGATAGAAGGTAGGTAAATATGAGAAGGAAAATAGTAGAAGAGGTATGTGAATGGAAAGGAAAGGAAAGTGGGACTCGTGAAAAACAACATCTCTTGACACAAGCATGTGTTTAAAATCAAGAGTTAATATTTTATACCCCTTATGTGTGAAAGAATACCCAAGGAATATAAAAGCTATAGAACGAGGATCATATTTACTCCTATAATCAGCTATAGTAAAAGAAAAGCACAAACTACCAAAAACTTTTAAGTGATGAAGATTTTTAACAATCAATATATGATAAGGTGAATCATTATGAATACTTTATAAGGGAACTTTGTTAATTAAATAAGTTGCACAGAGTATACTCTCATTCCAATACTATTGTGGAAGCTATGAATGAAAGAACAAAGCCCTGACAGTCTCAAGGAGATGCATGTGTTTGCGTTCCACCACTACATTTTGCTGAGGAGTGTAACTGAACTGGTCTGATGCAAAATCCCTTTGCTCAAGAACAATTCTTTCATTAAACCTTGACATAATTCTAGAGCATTTTCTGATCTCACTTGTTGAACAATTGTCGTGTATTGAGTTTCAACATGAGAAAGACAATCAGCCATAACTTTAACAAAATCAGTCTTGAATTTAAGCTTATGAACCCATGTGAATCGACTGATATCATCCATAATAGTAATAAATTGGTTACAACCATTATGATACTTGACTTTTGTTATTCCCTAACAACACAACAACAGAATTACAGAATGGGGGTTGAATGAAATTCTGGTTTCATTTTGCTTTTTTGAAAAACTCTTACTTAAATATACAACTGTGTTTGTGAATATGTAAGAATGCAAATAAGACTTTTAATGTATTCTACTAATACAAAGTAAATAAACACAAGTTTAAAAACTTTTTGGTGGATTTGTCTTTCCACCAGAGATGTATATATTGAAGAAATCTATATGATGTAAAATGCACACAGCTGCTTACAAGTATATGCTACAACTTAGAACTTGAGAGTGCTAAAGATACAGCTTGTTTATTCTACTTGTTGTTCTAGTTAGTTCTAAGATACTTGCTACACTTAGTTTATATATTCACCAAGTTTTAGCTACATTTTCATTAAGGCATTCCAAGCCTGGGCACTTGTCTTCATCAAAAGTAACATATGTGTTTTCCATAATTTTCTTTTGTTCAATCACATAGACTTTATATGCAGTTCTCTCCAATGAATATCCCAGAAAAATTGCTTCAAAAACTTTAGAGTCAAATTTTCCCACATATTCAGAGTTGTCCTTTAACACATAGCACTTGCTTCCAAACACATGAAGATGCTTCACAGTAGGCTTTCTCTTGGATAAGATTGAGTAGGGTGATTTGCTAAGATTTTAGTTGATGAGATATCTATTTTGAGTATAGCATGCAATGTTCACAGCTTCTTCCCAAAAATTAGTTGGCAACTTTGCATCTTGCAGCATTGTTCTAGCAGCTTCCACCAATGTTCTGTTTTTCCTCTCAACTACTCCATTTTGTTGAGGTGTTTAAGCTGCTGAGAATTCTTGAACAATGCCTTTGTCTTTGCAGAATTCAGTTAAGGCGCATTCCTGAATTTTGTTCCATTATCACTCCTCAATCTTTTCACACAATTCTGATCTTCATCCTACTTCTCAATCTTCTTGATGTGCTCAATCATGATGTGTGGAGTCTCATCTTTAGAATATATAAATTATACCCATGTGTACCTTGAGTAGTCATCCACCATCACAGGTGCATATCTTTTTCTTAAAATTGACTAGACATTTACTGGTCCAAATAAGTCCATGTGAATAAGTTGCAAAGGTGCACTTATAGAATTCACAGTTTTACTCTTGTGACTTGATCTTTTCATTTTCCTTTTTGACAGGCATCACAGACTTCATCTTGAGAAAATTCCAGATTAGGCATGTCTCTCACCAACTCCTTTCTCACTAAAGTATTGATTGCTTAGAAATTCAAATGAGACAGCTTCTTATGCCATAATTTGCTTTGCTCTACAGATGCCTTGGTGTAGAAGCAACAAATTCCATCCTCATTTGCTGAGTCCAAGTCTGCAATAAATAAGCTTCATTTCCTTGCTCCTTTCAGAGCAACTTTACCAGTTTTCTTGCTGATAAAAGTGCATTCTTCTTTGTTGAATAAAACTTTAAAACCTTTGTCTGCAAATTAGCTGATACTGAGAAGATTCACTTCTAGACCAGCTACCAGTGCTTCATCATCAATGTCAACATTTCCAGAAATCAATTTGCCATATCCCAATATGAAGCCTTTGCTGTTGTCTCCAAAAGTCACCAATGGGCCACCATTCTCTTCAAACTGTGATAACAGGGCCATATCACCTTTCATATGTCTTGAGCATCCACTGTCTATAATCTATATGACTTTCTTCTTTTTGCCCTGCACACAATGAGTTTAAGTGTGTTTAGCAACCCAAGCAGTGTTGGGTACTTTCTTCTTATTAACAGTGTGAGTAGAATCAGAATGAGTTGTTTTAGATAAAATAGAGTTCATTGACTGTTGTGCATTTTCCCTTTTTGATGTAGACCCAATTTTTACTTCTTTGAGGTCTACTCTCAGCTTGTGAAAACTTTTCATCACTTTCAAGTTGCAAGGGATGCAATCAAACTTGTCACATAATTAGTAGGGATCATTATCATTTTCTTCATTGTACCTGCATGCTCCTTCTACTGGCTTGCTAACAGCCTTTTTATAAAGATGACTTAGATGATTCACAGAGCCACATCTTTAACATTGTTTTCTTGGAGCATCTGCAACATAAGCAAAATTGTTGCTTTTTTTATCCCAATCTTGCCAAATTTTCTTTTTCTTTTTCTTCTTGCGTCTTCAGTTTTCATTTCCTTGACATGTGTCTTAGAATCTTGGTTGACCATGGGCTTCCTTTCAACTTTGGAAGTTGGAGTTGTTTCTGCATTTTTCTTCTCATTATCTTCATCAGCAATTTCTTGCTTAATGATCAGCTCTTATCCACTGAAATCTACCTCACATGCTTTGAACATTGGTGAATCAACCTTTTTCAGCATATTTGGAACATCTTCATTTTCTGTTTCTTTTCCTTTTCTACCAGTATCTTTCTTCTTGATTTTCAAGGCACTATAGTCAAGACCAATAGCTATGTTAGCACATGGTTTGTTATTCTCATGGTATTGTCCAACCAACTCAGATGCATTCTTGAAAGATTTCAACTTAACTTCATTCTTTTCAATCTTCTCTCTTAACACAACTTCAATCTCATTGGCACACTTTAGCTTATTTTTCAAATATTCATTTTCTTACTTGAATGACTCAAGCTCCACAAGCAGTAGATCCATCTTTCGCTTTTCACTCTCAATCTTCTCATTTGCTTTTGTTAGCCTACTGACTTCCTCAGTAGCTGCCACTAAGCTAGTGTGTATATGAAACATCTCCACACTCATCTTTTCCACAGTCTCCTTATATTGACTAGCATTTAAATCAGTAGTGATTAGAGTTGGTACCTTTGATTTTGAAGTAGATGTTTCTCCTTGCTCAAAAGTCATGAGTGCATAATTTCCAACTTCTTCATCTTCATCATCAACATCAGTGTCATCCCAACTCTTTCCTTCTACAATATAAGCTTTTCCAGACTGCTTCTTCAAGAGAGCTTCATATTTTGCTTCCAGTTCAAGATATGCCTTGTCTTTCTTCACCTTTTTAGGCTTTCTGCATTCAGTATCAAAGTGACCCAACTCATCACAGTTGAAGCACCTTATGTTTGATCTGTCCACAGATCCCATTTTGTAGCCACCTTTGCTAACTGAATTGAACTGAGTTTTTGGTTTCCAATTGTTATTGTTGGAAGATTGTCCCTTGCCTTTGAAAAAACTAGGCTTCTTGACTCTGATATTTGAAAATTTTCTAGCCAAGTAAGACATGGACTGATCTATTTCATCTAGTTCATCCAAGGTGTAATATTCATCTTCCTCCAATTCCAACACAACTTGCTTCTGAGGTCCTTTGTTCTTTTATTCCATAGCTTGAATAACTAAAACTTGATCATCTTGATCATCTTCACTTTCTTCTTTGTCATTTACAATTAAAGCACTTGAACCATCAACAATCACCATGGTGTGCTTTTAATGACTTTCTTTGCATCATTTCAAGTTCATAATTTTTCAAGATTCCATATAGAACTTCCAAAGTTATTCTGCTCAAATTTCTTCCTTCTCTAATGGCTGATATTTTCTGTTCAATATGGTCAGGAAGAGCTAGCAGAAACTTTAGGTTAACCTTCTCAGCCTCATAATACTTATCATGTAGCTGCAAGTCATTTATCAATTTATTGAACCTTTCAAAAACTTCAGTGATTCCTCTTTTAGTTTGGCCATAAACCCTTCATACTGAGAAACCAGAATCCTCCTTTGGTTTGACCTAACTTCCTCCGTTCCTTCACATAATATCTCTATTTTCTCCTAGATCTGTTTGGATGTGTCACAGTTGACATTGTTATTATACATTACATTGTCAAGTGACTCTATCAAGCTCAGCTGCAAGCCACTATCTAGGGAGACTATTTCTTTCTCAGGTTCAATGTATTCTAAAGGATCTTTAGGAGCATAATGTGCTGGAATGACCATGTCTCCATGTGTAGATTCCTCACTTCTTACCATAGGAGTGAAAGGCCCATTCTTGAGGATTTGAATGTATAATGGATTGGCCATTCTGATAAACAGCAAAATTTTCTTTTTCCATAGTGTATAGTTAGATCTGTCAAAGGTGGGGATTTTAATACTGCTCAGTTTCTATGTATTCATTCTTTCAAGATCTTTAATCTGTTTACTTTCAGATTTTGCTCTGATACCACTTGTTGGGTAATGAATACAACATAGAGGGGGGGTGAATGTGTTTTACACAGTTTTAATGTCTTTTTGAACTTTTAAGAATGGTGAACAAAGTAATCTATATTGTAGAAATAATGTGTTTTAACAGAATAATTAAAACATGCACATGAACACAATTATCTTTCAAAACTCACTTAATTTTGTATTAAAATCAAGCTAGTGTTTGCTACAAATTTCCGGGTTCTTAATATGTTAAGAACTCGGCTTCTATCTCGAGAGTTACAAGAAATTTCAGATCTATTTGTTACACACTCCAAACAAAGCATCCAGTGTTTACTTTATAGAACAGTAAACACTGGTTTTTACACAGCATACATTAGCATTTACCAAACCCTACTTTTGAATAACTAGATCTTTCTATTTTTGGCTTAGTGTATCTTTCCAAATCTTGCACGCTTGTGACTTTACTTTGCCAGTTAATCTTGGCCTTTGATCTTGTACTCTTCAAGCTGCTTTTGTAGACTTTCAAATCAGTGATTGATTTGTTTGTTGATTGATAATCTTGGATAGTAAACTGATCTGCATTCTGTACTTGAAATTTTACATTGAGATCTCCAGTTAGTTATGTAGGGAACTCGACATCTCGATAAGTATAGTGACTTATCGAGATCTCTAATAACTCTATAGTTGTTTGACTTATCGAGGTTTCTGAGTTCTCTATAAGAAAATTTGGCTTATCGAGATCTCTCATCTTCATGTCTTCACTTTGGCTTATCAATGTCTTTGAGTTCTCTAGTGACAAATTGACTTATCGATATCTCAGAGTTCTCTAGTGAAGAAATGACTTGTCGATATCTCCATTCTCCATGTCTTCAATTTGGCTTGTCGATATCTCTGAGTTCTCTAGTAGCTTTTCTTGACTTCTCGACAAGTCATTCTGGAGTTCTCGAATGACTTCTCTATAACACATAATCTGTGACTAGTAGATTTATTGACTTAAAATATTTTTCCCAAAACACATTTATTCAACTCCAAGCTTCTTCACACTTTCTCTGAGGCATGTTCTTTATGATCTTCTTCCAGAATTTATTCTTAGGCTTGAACTATTTACAGAATAATATTCCAGTCTAATCTATTTATATTTTTACAGATTTGAATGTTACAATACATAATGGAAACATAGATTACCATACAACTTACTTAGAGTTGTCAATTTGATTTAGTCTTGTTACAGTATAGGCATGTCTTGCACAACAATCTCCCCCAATTTGTGCGAAGATTGCTTATCACAAATTATGCCTATTAACAAGACTAACCCCAAGCTAAAATGGACAGATAAATTTATACATACAAATTGACATAAATATAATATTTATACATTAGGTGATTTTTGAGTTAAATAGATACATACATCAAACAAATATTGTATCTCCTGTTTCTTCTCTAATGAGGTCCTTTAAATATACAAGAATTTCCAGTTCCTCTATGATTGGTGTCCCTCTTAGAGCTTCCACAAGTTTGAGTCTGTCAGGTTTTGGATAACCACTCAGCAAATCAATCCTAAATTTTGAGAATGTGCCAGCTTTGACATTTAGAAATCTTCCATCCTTGGAAATTCTGCTCATCCCTTTTACCTTGAGATCTTCAGATCTTTGAATGTACATTTCTATTTCCTCTTCATACTTCTTCTTCCTCTCCTCATATTCAGCCTTGTTTCTTGCCCTTCTTTCCTCCCTTCTTATCAACCATTAAGCTAAAACAGATCGCCATGCCCTGGTTGCAGTATCCTTATCCTTCAGTAAGCTTATCACTCTCTTGATTTCTTTGGGTGAAAAGGTGTCCATTAAGGTGCTGCCAAGAAATGTGAAGGACCTATCCTTATAGTAGATTCTTACTTCCCTCAGTGTTACAACCCAAACTCTGACTATTTCCTCAGCTAGTTGTTGAAAGTAGTCTTCATCTGAGATGCACCAGTTTAGAGGTAGAAAATCACTTTGTTTGTAACAGTTCCAGATAGCCCTCTCAGTAACTTGCACTTTCTTAGGTTTTCTCCCAACAGATTTGTAGTGAACTATAAAATAAAAGGTGATGTGTCAGTTGTATTTCAATTATTTTGGACACAACTTGGGATCTATACCTTTTTTAATAATTTAATATATAACTCAAAATAATTCATTCATGCCATTGTCCAATTTAAAACATTTATTTTTCTATAATATATTTGCAAAAAAAAATTAACTAACATCATACCACAACTATTTGTGATATTATTTGAGAGACTTTTTCTAAACTCGACATCATGATTTTCACCGTAAAATAAATATTCAAATCATAAAAATAATTGATAAAATAACTTATTTAGTGATAATCATAAAAATAGCAAAACTAGAATTTTTTTGGCTAGCACGTGTAGCGCGCGGGAAAATGTCCCTAGTAAATGATAAATAAATGAATATTTATAAGTTATATAAGTGTTTGGATAATTTTACTTAAAAGTCAAAATTTATTTTACTTAAATAATTTCTAAATATAATTATCTTAATTCTTGAATTTTAAGTTAGACTAACATATATATATATATATTAAGACTAAAGTTAATAAAAAAGTGAAAAAATAAAATAAGTTGGAAAAACATTCAACTTATCGATTTATAAGTTATAAATTCAACTTATAAGTTGAGTCGACAAACACTCGTCGATAAGTTGTTGCTGGCTTATAAGTCATAAGCTGACTTATAAGTGTTTGCCAAACATGCCCTAATCTTTTTCTAAACTTGTTGGATTGCATCAGTTTTTTAATTTTTTTTAATTGTTGGAATAAGTTCGATGTCAGGTGTAAAACAGTTGCATCTGTTTTTTAATTTTTTTAATTGTTAGGTATGAAATGTACACAAAAAGAGTTGAATGTATTTTTCTTAATTTTTTTTGGATTTTATAAATTACTTTCAAGATAATCAAGTTTTATAATCTTAAGATTTGGAACTTGACATGATATATGAAATTTGCAGTAATAATTAATTTACTGTAGAAAACACAGAAAAACAATTATCAATACTTACTTGATCTTTATTAAAAATCAAATTAATTGTACTACAAATATGTGCTCTTTTATACTTTAGAACACAACTCCTTCTTGAGAGAATACAAGAGTTTCTAGATTTGTTTTTGTTCTGTTGAACTAAGGACCCGTGACATATTTTATAGATCAACATGCACAGTTTACATAGATTGCGCTAAAATAGACCAACACATTTCTAGAGTCCTTTTGTCTATTTCTATTTTAAGTGCAGCAAATCTGCATATAATCTTCTAGATCTGTGACCCTCCTTTGTCCGGTTCATCTTAACCCTTGATCTTGCACTCCTTAAGATGCATTTGTAGACTTTCCATTTTGACAATAAAACGGTTTATTGACAGATAATCTTGAATCTTCAGAGTTGATAATTTCTGTAATTCTTGAAGGTTTTATCGAGATCTTCAAATTGTATGGAGATGTCTATATCGAGATATAGAATAATTTGTCGATATCTCCACTTCTCTACATTTGTAAATGGCTTGTTGATATCTCCACTTCTTTACATGTAGTTTGACTTATCAATATATCCACTTCTTTATATGTAGTTTGACTTGTCGATATGTCCACTTCTCTTTATTGATATCTCCACTTGTCTACATGTAGTTTTGACTTATCGATAACTCCACTTCTCTACTTGCTAAACTGACTTATCGGCATCTCCACTTCTTCATAGGCCAAATTGACTTCTCTACAAGTAAAATGACTTCTCTATAAGTGAGGTTGTTATTCATTAACAATCAACTTAGGTTAATTTGTAGAAGGGGGTTGAATACAAATTAAAATTAATTCAAGTTAATTCATATTTGGGAGATGAAACATGAACACAAATATTTTTAATTTTTCAGTTGGTTTGTTTTTCGAATTGCCACCGGAGATCTTTTTTTGAAGAAATAATTTGTTACAATTACAAATGTAATCTCACAACTGCGGTTTACAGTGTTTCACTTAGAGGAAGATATCTCTCTCCAAAGCAGTTTAAGAATGTAAAACCTATTTCATAAGTGAAACATCTGCTTCTACTTGGTTTATATATCACCAAGTTACAATGCTTGCTAGATAATGCATAACACAGTCTTTGAGGTCCAGCAAGGTTGCTTCTTCATTCTCTTTCTCGTGACGCTTGACAAATGAGGCTAGATTGTATACATATATGTTTCTTTGAATATCCCTTCAATCTGTCTTGTATGAAAATGGCATGTTTTCAGCATCCAAAATCACATGCAAAGTTTATTTTGGCTTCTCATTTTCTTTTCTGAGATTCCCATCAACCCATGTGACAGTCCTAAGTTTTGACCACTGTCACGCCATTATTAGTATATGTGTATATTCTTAGCCATTGATAGTCACCAGCTACAGAATTCCTTAACCATTGGAAGTCTCTTGCTGCGACTTTCTCTAGCCATTTATAGTTATATGCTTATCAATTGATGGTCATATCTCGATAGTAGTTGATGTTATTTTTTCATTTAGCAGTCGAAGGCTCACTTCACTTAATCCGAATTACGTGGCATCAAAAATATGCAATTAGCCACCATATTCTAGATTCTCCGTTGAGTCAATATGACTTCTAAATGAATAAATGCATTACTCGATGGGCTACTTCTTCAATGACTATCCCTTCGGATGGTTAGTCATAGAAGGTTATAGATTACCTTAGCATAATTATGTAATGTGATTTATTTATCATCAGGATTTAGCCTTGACTGATTGAATAACAGTTATAAAGTAAAGCTTTAATGATAACAAAACACATTCTTACACATATACATTAAAAGTGCATAATTATGTTATGTTAAGCTTAAATGCTGTGTACAGGGAAATAATTTTGAGGAAAAGATGTTAATCTAAAAGTAGTTCCTTCATCCTGAGCATGTGAGAGAATGATTTCTTCCAGATTCTTTTGCTATTTGATATTTCAATTTGTCCTTTTAAAAAATATCCCTTCACCAGGACAGTTTAGCTCTTCAGAGAAATATTCAATCTTCATTAATTCTCTGATGTGTTAGACTTCTGAGAGTTTTCAGCTCTTATTGAGTCTGAGCATGTCTTCATATCTAGGATATTATCCTCATTTCAAGAATTAAAGCAGAGGTTACAAGTTGCTAATTTTTTTTGTAGACAGTTTTGAGATGGAATGCAACTTTCTAACTTACTGGATCTTGTTTGCATGAAGTTTGTTTAGGCATTTGCCCATCTATATTGGTTGAATGTATGATTGAGTCATTTTCCTCAGCCTCCTTCTTAAAATCAAAAGATTTGATTTCTTGAGGGCTGATTTGTCTGGAGCTTTCTTGTTTTTGATGGCCTTCAAGTCCCTTTATGAAAAGAAGATTGTTGCAAACTTTTCATAGGATTGACAGACTCTTAATTGGATAGAATTGAATCCTCATTAAATTCAGTAGTAGCTGTAATTGCAAAAACTGAATTTATTTTCTTCCTTGCAGTTGGGTTTGTTCTCTTTCCCTTGGACTTCTTGACTGTTTTCAGCTTTCATTTGTAACTCTAGCCTTTTAGCTAGCTTTAATACTTGATTTGGGACAGAATGGTCACCAATCTCAATAAGTTTACAAGACTGCAGCCTAAGCCAGTTCATCGCCTCCAAGTTTTGGAAAGATGTTCGAGTTCTTGATCGCCCTTTGTTGATGCACTATTTTCCTCCTAGTGATTTCTTTCGATGCCTCTTGTTCTTCCTTGACTAGATAGAATTTGACTGGATAGATTTGAACTTAATGGATCCGTAGACTACTTTTGATCCCCCTCAACTGGATATATCTGCAGACTTCTCCTTTGCTCCCCCTCTGCTAGAGCTATCAAGTCTTCAGTAATTCTATCTCAATACTTCTATATGCAGACTTCTCTTTTGCCCCCTCAGCTAGAGCTATCAAGTCTTTAATATTTCTTCCTCTTTTTGTTAGCATCAGGGGTTTGAAGTTACATCAAGAGCATAGTGTTGACTTTGAGGATCTGAGAAGCAGTACTTCTCCAATAGAGTTTAAATAATAAGCGGTCGGAGTGTGACATATTGGGATTAGATTTGTAGCATCCTCTTTGAATTCATCACTAAGAATATTCATGGTGCATAAAGTTGTATCTGTATCCTCTCATGTTCTCTATTTTTTTGCATCAGGGGCTCCCCATGACTCACACACCTCACACCCTCAGCATCATCTTCTAAGGTGGAACTCTCAGTCTTGCAATATTAGAAGAATTAGCTTGCCTCTCATTTACACTTCTCTTTTAACTGCTACTAGAGCAGTTCCACTTTCAGTGTGTTCACTTCCTTCCCTCAGACCTATGAGTGTTAGAATAATTGTTTGATTATGTGCAGATGCAATTCAACATGTACCTTTATCAATTTCTATGAAATAGCACTTGATGGAACAATTTGAACTATCAATGGTTGTGTTATTCGAATAGCCATTGATGGACTAACACTTATCAATGGCTGATAAATAGCCACAGATGAGGTGAATAGAAGATGTTATTGTAGTTAAGGTCTGTGAAGGTTGATTAAAGATTTAACAACATGGTTTTAGCTACACGTGATTGGAATGAGTAATTGATGAATATTATCTTCAATGTAAGACTTCACCATGAATTCAAGAGTTGTAAAATTGCCTTGAGGTATTGGTTTTTAACCAACATCCATTGGATGAGTAAGTGAATTGTTTGGGTGTTTATGTGAGTTTTAATTTCAAGATTGATTAGCAAGATTTTGGGTTGTGTCTCTGCAGAGATAGGAATCACATCAATCTGAATTTAAGAAAGGCATTGTGTCAGTGATTGAGATGCCTCATTTTCTAAAATGAACAGTTGAACTCAAATAATGAATAAATTAGAATTAAATCATTTATGTGGTTATGTGGATGTGTTCTTTACTTTCATGAAGCTCCAATATACTAGAGGGGGTTTGAATGTATCTTCCATTTAGATAACATTCTCAAACTCTGGTTCCTTTTGAAGAGGGACCACCATAGTTGTGGGTTTCCTATCTTGATAAATCAAAATAATTTTACTTAATGTCTCAACACTTTACTGAAGTGTATCCTAAACAATAGTTGTGAAGGATGTTGTTCAAATAAACTAAACCTCCATTTAAGTTGGAGTGGATTTGAATGATTTTCCCTCAGAAATATCATTCTCAAATCATGTAGCCATTGCAGGTCTACTTCCACCTAAAATGTGTTGAATTTTCAAGGTCTTCACTAATGTGTAATGAAACCCTTGGTTGTGAATTGGCATCATCAAGATCTACCTCAACATGTAGTCTCTAGCCAAATCTAGGTGAGGGTTCCGAGTTGGAAATCACAATGCAAGCATTGTGCTTCATGAATGTTTGGCTTAACAATGGAGCAGATTATTGCTAATTTTAAAACAAACATCTCAAGCAAGTTGAGCTTCTTGATTAAAAAGAATTTTTGACATTTAGAGGGGATATAGTCAGAACTGAGTTTTTGCAACTTCTTCTGAAGAATAAAAGATGTTTCAAGTGATAGTTCTCATTTGTGCAAGTCGGTACTTCACATATAACTCCATTGGTTTGTGAAGAATTCCATGAGATAAGTACAAATGTTCAATTGAATCACTGGTGTCTTTGAGGGAGACAACTATTGAGTTCACTCAGGAACTGAATACCAGTTGGTTTGGCTCAGAGAAGCTTACTATATCACTCAACTCACATGTTTTGTTTTCTGACTAATTTCTTTGTAATCTTATCACTTATGTTTTGAGAGTTCAAGATAAAAGGTGGTTAATAACTTCGGAATTCCTCAAAGTTACTCTTTTAAGGTTAATTTATTTACTTCTGGTTACATAAGTGATTGTGTGTTTGTTCATTTTGATCCTCATTATAAAGATTGAACTGATATAATAATACTGTTTGTCAAACTCATTGAGGTGGCTATATGATTATGAAAAAATTCAAGACATTGATATCAAAGGTTCCATAATCTAATCTTTCAATTTATCAGAATATCAAGAATTGATACTAAAGAAGATTTATCAAGTAGTCTTAGATCGAGCATACTTGACCAGTTTAGTCATCATTTCTCAATATTAAGAACTGAGAATAGAGCAATCTATCATAATCATAGCATGCATATCATCATCGATATATTATCTTAATTAAGAGAATACACATAATTAGTTATAGTTAATATCATTCTTAAACAGGTAATTTGGATAAAAAAATGATGTTAAGCATGAACTGGTGAGTTTTGGCAAGTACACAAAAAGGAAGACGAAGATTCATTTTGATATTAAGATTTATCAATACATAAGAATTAATACTAATCGAGAATTAACGAAGTCCTAATCTATGAATCTTCCTTCTTTGGCTTCATCTTCTTCCTACTTTCCAAAAACAGGATGGCTAGCTTGATGATTCGTTCTTGCTCTCATAACTTCTCCCTTTGCATCTCCGGATGGATCTCGTAGTTGAAAAACATGCTATGGAGTTCCCTGGGCAGAAGTCTGCTGAGGGTCCTCCAGATGGTATGTGGTATCTCTGTCACATGGTAGACAATACCATTGACTCGGACAAGGAACTTGGGATAGTTGATCTGAACAGCTATTAGATTTTTTAAAGAAAGAAGCACACACAAAAAATGAGGAAGATGTAGAGTTGGAAGTTTTAAAACTAAATAAAGATTATTGAGGGATTGGTCGTTTATAATGATACGAGAGAGAGGGAGAGAGGGAAATATAAAGAGACGTCTAGAATTATTGAGAAAAATAGTTTAATCAAAGAGATTAAATATTTTAGTCTATAATTAGGAGACACATATAGAGAGATTATGCTAATGCACAAGAATCAAGAATAATCGAGTAAACGCATAGCATGCATGCATATATATATATATATCTACTCATTTATGCCTAAACTCATCATTACAAAATAGTAAGATGTGTGAGGTAGAAGAAAACTTATCTGAGAGTAAGATCTTAGAATCCTGATTAGCCAATCTCAGAAAGATCTTCTTTCACAAGTTGTTCCCATTTTTCCTCTATTGTCTTGCTCAACTTATCAGTTCTGCATCACTTTGTTAACCCTTTTTCAATACATATGTTAATGAATCATATTGCGCAATTTCAAGAAATTATCAATATGGTTTAGATTTGCACAACATGATTCATTTTATTCAGTTAAAAGAGATATTTTTCAATGAATTAATTTTGACTAAATAATTTAAATAATCGTTGAAATTCTAATTAATTAATTTAGAATAACAAGGAATTTGAACAACATTGTTCATTGGAGTGGTTTATCACACACTTTTTCAATATAGAGCACTTTGAATTAAATTCCATTATATTGTAAAGTCTTAATATTCCATACCATGAACTCGAAAAGTAAATTCGAGATATTCAAATTCAACTTTCAGCAATTCCCTGATTATCAGACATAAATTATGTATTCACATAATTATTGTTGAACAAGGATGTGAAGGCATACTATAAGAGAAATAACTAATTTTGACTAGTTGTCTCAAACAGCTTTCCTTGTTAACTTCATGAGTTAGAGAAATATTATGATCTCCTAACAGTTTACAAGTGATTAATGTACCTTCCTACTTGATTCCTAAATCAAAATTTCCAACCTACCATTGACTGTGTAGTGATATAGTTCAACATAGGAATTCTTAAAACTTGTTCTGAATATGTGACCTTGATTCTTAGAAAAGAAACAGTCACAAACAAGTTCATCCAGATTTCACTTCTAGAATATGAGCAGATTCATGAGTGAAACACTACACCAAATATGGCCTATCGCAACGCCTGTAATATCCGGGAAATATCGTGTAATTATTTTTATTAATAAATAATTATTATGTGATTATTATGTGAATTTTGGTGAATTGTCTGATGATTGATATTGATATTCAGATGATTATATGTGATAAAATGTTAGTATTCTAATTTTAATATGTCCAGAATACAGTATAGATAATTTTGGTAATTTTTAGGTTGTTATGTGATTTATAAATGACTTGTGGATTTAATAATTATTTTTAGAGTAATTATAAAAATATTTTATAAAACTGGGAATCGTCCAACTTCAACCGTTTTTGCGTTTTTACAACCCAAAACTCTTCGGAAAACTCCTTCCTAACATAATCTGATTATTCTGAATATTTTCCGTGTTTTGACTTTTTCGATCCGGAGTGCGGTTTGACCCGTATGAGTCCCGGCGCAAAATTTCGATACGATAGTCATTTCGATAGATCAATAAAACCCGTATTCTCGAGAGACGGGATATTATTACATTATCTTCGTATAAAGTGTTTTATAAGAAGCCCAGTTTTGATAATTATCCAAAACGGGTATCAAATTGGATCGTTTTTGCAGTTACTTAGCGGCTAAGTAACCTATTTTCTGATCAAATACGATCCAACGGGTATTAATATTCCATAAGTATAAATAGCCTTTTTCTTATTTTATTTTATTCGTATAATCATAAAAAAAATAGTAAAAACATATAATATACATAGAAAACCCCGAAAATCCGTCGCGTTCTTGAGAACCGAACCTAGAAACGAAGGCGTTACCGAACTCGGAATTAAGCGTGCAGTATACCAAATCGAAACTCTCGAAAAGTTCTTTCAAAATCAACCAACAATTTCAGTGCAGAAATCAAGGTTATTTTGCTATTTTATTATTTAATTTCAAATTAATTTACGATTAAAACATGAAATTTTTATTTTGATGTTGTTTGTGTGATTTGATGATTTCATCTTGTAGATAATTTTGTCCTGATCATTTTGGTATATGATATGATGAATTTGGAGTTCAATAATATGTAGAAAAGTGAGTTTAATTCTCAAATTATTGAAATTAGGGTTTATAGTTTTGAATATTTTCAATTGATTTTTAGGCGTTTCTTTTTTAAGGGTTATTAGTTGAAATTGATTACACCAACTTGTAGATCGTCCAAAAATGAGTATATTGGTATATATGTGGTTAACAGACGATACCTGGAAAGGTTTCGCCGGAAAAATCGAGTTCGTCGATGGCGAAGTTTCAGATAGATTTCAGACCAAAATATGTATTATTTGTTGATTCTAAACTGTTAGTTAAGTTCCTGGCATGATATTCTTTAAATCTGCACGTTTTAGGGCCGTTCTGGGCAAGTTCGAGGGTCGCCGGAAAGCTCCAGTCGTCGTTAATGGCGACTGGCCGGCGGCGGGACGACGGTTAGCCAGTCAGAGAAGGAAAGAAAGGAAAATTACTGTTTAACCCCCGAATTTTTCCCATTTTTAAAAAGTCAACCTTGCAATTTTGAAATTTTACAAAAATAAGATTTTTGCTTTATGTAATTTCAAAAATTGTATTTTCTTTTTATATTATTTCCAGAAAATTGTTTTTAATTATTTAAAATTCCAAAATTTATTATTTATTATTCTGAAAATTATTTTTAATTCAAAATAAATATTAATTAATTAATTTTAGTTGATAATTAATTATTTAATTAGTAAATTAATTTAAATATTAATTGATTAATTAATTTAATTAGGTACTAAATTATTTTAATTGATTATTTAATTGGATTTATTTATTTGTTTTATTTAAAAATTCTGAAAAATAGTTTCGAGCTTTAAAATATTATTTTAAATTTATTTCAAGGCTCGATAACTATTATTAAATGATTTTAAAGTCAGATTTGGGTGTTCGAACCTTATAATTTAATTATAAAATGATTTGATGACCTGTTTTAATTCCGAAAAATGTTCAAAAATTCATTTTAAATACACGGAAGTTCATTTTAACCCCGAATTTTCTTTGGAAAATTATTTTGATCGAATATGTGACGCCCTCCAAACCCGAGGTCTAGATTTGGGGGTCACTCGCCAATAAACCAAAATAAAATAATCACAGCAGAATAATATAATAAATATGACCCCTTGCATGCAACTGGATCGATCACAGGTTATAGTATGGAACATGCACTATTACAAACCAACTGTTATTACAAACCGTAAGTCTAATTAGTTTTACAAGTTTATTCAAAATTTATTACAAACCTTTAGACTAGTTAAGCGTCCCAAATTGTCTACCCGGAAAACACACCAAACTATCTACAAGCACACAACCTCTGGTCAGACCTGGAACTTAAGCTTGCCCTGGCCTAGCTGAAAGAATTAGGATATGAAACAAGTATGAGCGAAAGAAATGCTCAGCAAGCAGTAAATATCTTATGATTTGGAACAACAATAACGATATATCTGATGAACAAAACCAAACCACAATACCTGAACAATATCAAAAACTGGTATATATTTGATAATAAACAACATTTGCAATATATTTTGTTTTGGGATTGGAATCCTCGAACGACGGTGTGTTACCGTCGGTGATCAGCCGGGGAGCAACACCGGTATGCCGAAGCATATCCAACTAAACAAAAGGTACCCAAGGCACATATCGGCCTAGCAAAGTGTTATATCCTGCCGCCACGGCCTCTTACGCTACCATCCAACCCATAAAAACAATTTTCCGTCAAAGGAGTCGAATCAAATGACATCCTTAACCACATAACTCCCCATTTCTCATGGTCCGGAGTTATCTAAACAACCAACGGCGAAATAACCAGAGCAATTAGTTATTCGCGAATCTCAATTCAAAACTTCACTGTATAGAGTACTTTATAACGAAATATTAAACGTTTACTATTCTGAACTTAGAATAGTATGGATATTGAAAGAATAACGTCCAGAGTCAATATCAATTGAATGATAAATGAAGATATAAGTACTTGCATAATATGATTCGAAATAAACGTTACTTGAACAATAAGTGAAGTTAGGGGTACTTGCCTGGTATATTCGATAATTTCTTACTATGACTCTGCTTATAGTTGTTGGCTTCTATCTCCGTCTAACACTTGGCTGCACTCTTTGCTACTTGATTCTATAAACAAAAGGACTATCTTAATTGACAGAACCAAACTCAATCGACGTAACTATATGTCTTGACATCTACCCGGTCATTTATAACTAAGCATGGCATTTTAAAGCTGTAAACATATAACATGCATATCATATATCATGTAATCATGGCATTCGTACAACACGTAATCACATATTTTATGTAACACATAAGTCAAATCATTAAAAGATACGTCTCAGGGCGTTCAGAACTAAAATTAGGTCAATACTAGCATTTACCAATCAAATACCGACTCAAACTGATGCACAAATCAAATGGAATTTCAATACAAAATAAATTAGGACTCAAAAGTATTTTTATTGAAAGCGCAATATTTTTCTGAGTCTATACGCGTTCGTTTCGTATTAAACGGACGAACGGTTTAATTATTATAAATAAAACAAGAAATAAATGGAAATAAATCAATTAATAATAATATTAATTGATTTTTAAATACCAAAATGTAATTTTTAAAAAACCTAAAAATAATTTTTAGAAATTATTTGAATTAATTATAAATAATTTACATTTATTTAAGTATTTATAAATAAAATTAATTGATTAATTAATTTTTAATCAATTAATTAAATTCATAAATAATCAATTAAAATAAATTATAAATAATTAAATCAAATTATATTTTTGAAAATAATTAAAGAAAATAATTTTAGGAATTTAAAATAATTAATAAAATAATTTTTATTATTTAAAATAATAATTAAATGATTTTAGAAATAAATAAAATGATTTTTGAAAATAAGAAAAAGGATTTTTGAAATATTTTTAAAATCAAAAACTGAGAAACAGAATTTAGAAAACAGAAATGAGTTTCTCAGGATTGAAACCGGGTCTGACATCCGGGTTAACGGATCCCAGCCGGGTCGCCAAGAACGCCGGCCGGGAACTGGGTTTAGCCCAGAATCCGACGGTTCTTGCCGATTCCGGGGAGACCGTTCCGGAGTCCAAAACAATGAGATACAACCTGGTTTTTCATTCTAATTCATTCAACAACGTCCTGGCAACAGCTGGGTGCTAACCAATACAACCCGACAACACACCACCTCCTTCTCCGATCAAATTCGATCCTTTTCCAGCGACCCAAATCGGAAAAACCGATTACCCCAAAAACTGAATGAAACTCAGCGGATTTTATATCAAAATAAAGCTTATTCCATTTACAAACTCCTCATCACCTCAAAATCAACAGAACAATCAAGATTAAGCCATAAAATCGAATAAAAAAACAAAACTCAAGAACACGATTTCAATAATCCAGAACTAAAATGATGCAACTAAATATATAAATCGACCTTAAACATCATTCTAAAACTGTCTGTAACATCAAAATCAACCCAGAATCATCCAAAAACAAAAATCAATTTTCAAGAATAAAAACATAAAAATTGACTTTTCGATTTACTGTACCTCAGATCAAGATGTTGATACCAAAAGAAAGCTCTCGTCGAGAGGAAGATTTTGGTTACTAGAACGTTTGATTTGGTTCCCTAAATCGATCAAAAACCATGATTGAAGTTGCCGCCTAGAATCTCACCCCCAAGAATGTTCTTGATTTTTATGAATTTTCTGATTTTTTTTATAATATAAAAATAAATAAATAACAACAGTCAGCTATTTATATTTTCACAAAAATTATATCCCAAAATAAATTAAGGGTGTTTTTATCCCCTATTTATATAATTAGGGCCCCAAAATAATAATTACGGGGAATAATTTTAAAAACGATAAAATACAAAATTAATGTCAAAATTCCCCAAAAATTGCGAATAATTCAAAAATGCGAAAATAAAGGGTATTTGAAATACGAATAATTTTATAAAAATAAAAAACACGAATTTTGTGGGGTTTGTCGTCCCGGTAGGGTCCCGGTCCGATGATTTTTGCAAAACAGAAACGATCCCTAAATTACCAGAAAAACCCGATAACACATAAAATATATTGAAACACGCGTAGAATGAAATAAAACGAGTACCTTAATAAACACGCTAATAAGTATGCGTCTCGATTACAGATAAAGTCATATAATTGCAGTTTAAACATATATTAATCAATCGAAAAAAAAATTGGCCCGCACAGAAACACACATAACAACTGTAACATCTAATGTCATGGCAATGATTACTTTAAATTTTATAAAACACATAATATTTATTTATTTAATCACATAATATTCACATAATTTTTCCCGGATATTACATCCTTCCCCCTTTAACAGGATTCTGTCCTCAGAATCAGCCTAAGAAAACAAGTGAGGATACTTGGATCGCATTTCGCTTTCCAACTCCCAGGTCGACCCTTAAACCTTGGGATTCCTCCACAGAACTCGCACTAAAGATACAGACTTATTCCTAAGCACTCTTTCTTTCCTATCTAAAATCTGTACTGGTTGCTCTACAAAAGATAAATCTGGCTGAATCTCGATTGGCTCGTATTCTATCACATGGTTCGAATCAGGCAAGTAACGCTTCAACATTGACACGTGGAACACGTTGTGAATATGTTGCATGTGAGGTGGTAACGCTGATTCATAAGCAACTTTTCCCACATGCTTCAAAATTTCAAAAGGGCCAACATAAGGTGGACTTAGCTTTCCTTTCTTTCCAAATCTCGATAAACCTTTCCAATACGAAACCTTTTATAACACCGCTTCTCCAATTTCAAATTCCATATCTTTTTTGGTAGGATCAACATATTTGCGTTGACGATCTTGAGTTGCTGTTAATCTTTTCCAAATAAGTTCTATTTTCTTCTTCGTCTACTGGATCAATTCTGGACCCAAAATATTTCTCTCACCAACTTCTTCCCAACATATTGGAGATCTGCATCTTCTCCCGTACAAAGCTTCGTAGGAACTTAACCAATGGTAAATGTTCTTCTACTATCATGAATATGCAACTATATGATACACACACAATATTCCTTAACTACCACCCCCAAACTTAAAATCTTCACTGTCCCCAGTGAAGGTAGTAGAAAGGAACACATGGTATACCTACTCGGAGAGACCATCATCATCATCACCCTCTGAGGGTGATGTATCAGGAGGCGGATATGCAGAGTCCTCACCAAAAACTGGCCACTGGATGTCAGCTCCAAGGCCTCTAAAAGTAGTCCCAATCGCAAGGGTGAGCTCATGAGCAAACCTGCTTCGCGTCTCGTACATAGCATCCATCCTCCTCGACAGCCTCCTATACTGGGCATCAGCTATCCCAGCACCCTCCTGAGCTCTTGAAGAACCAGCCTCATCTCGCCTTGGCCTCGCCATGGTAGCACCTCGTGCTGGACGCCCTCCTGGAAGACGATAACCCAGCCCATGCTCCTCGGGCTCTCCACCAGTCCACTCCTGCATCGCATGCAGAGTCCCGGAGTCAATAGGAGCGGCCGACAACTGTAACTGCTCGTGAGACGACCACTGAACTCCCACTGCTCGGCAAAGCTTTGTAACCGTGGATGCATAAGGGATGTCTATGTGCTTAGCTCCCCTCAAAAACTTCAGAATTCCTTGGTAGATGAACTCACCAAGGTCCCACATAGTACTCTTCATTCAAAATTCACCATAACAACTGTGCTCTCTCAACTGTGACCTCATGAGCATGTGAAGTAGGCAGAATGTTAGCACAAATAAAAGCACTCCATGCACGGGCATACCTGTTCATCGCGATCGTCGAAAAATGGCGATACTCGTTAGTCCCAGTCTTGAAGATCCAAACTGTGCCCGGCCTACAGAGAGTAGCACAAATCAAATCAGAGTCAAAATCCTCAGCAGTCTTCTCGTTCCAATTCTCCTCCGTGGGATTCCTCTGTCGCTGCCCAATCACACGGCGAATCGCCGCCGGGTGATAATCCACCGTCATCCCCCGGACAACAGAATACCCATTCTTCTCAGCCTTCGCGTTCGCATAGAACTCGCGAACAACGCTCATCAGAACTGCTTCAGGAGACTCACAGAAAGCAATCCAACCCTTCTCAGCAATCATAGGAAACAACTCACCATCCCTCCCCGATGGTAAGAACCCCCTCTCCTTAAAAATCGACTTACCCAGAAGCCTAGTATACTCCTCCTCAGCAGCCCTATCAAACAACCGAGGCCTCGCAGCAGTACCCCTTGAAGAATCAGCATTAGGGACAGTGTTGTTGCTATCAATAGTCCTGGATCTCTTGGGTGCCATCGAAACTGAGAAAAAGTGTTTAAGATTTGTGTTTTTGAATATAGGAGAGAGTTTAAGGTTTGAAAGTGAATGGGGAGTATATGGAATATGTGTATGTATATAGGGTATATATTAGGGTAAAATTTGATTAGGAGTGGGTTTGAGGGTTAAAAACATGGGATAATGGGGAAATAGGTCGTGGATAATAGGCCTGTGTTTTGTTTTTTATTTTTTCAGATTTTTTTTTGGATTTTTATAGGACTTAAAAAAATTTCTCCCAGTCGGGCCCTGAGCGGTCGCTCAGCAGAGCTGAGCGGGCGCTCAGGGGTCTTCTGGAATTTTTTTGTCCTTGCCCTATTTTTCTGATTTTTTTTGGTTTTGGATAGGTTACTAACTTCTAAGTGTTCCTGTAACAACAAATCATGGGTTGCCTCCCAAGAAGCGCTTCTTTTTCGTCATTAGCTTGACGTAGCGTACCTTAATCAAGTTGACAATAAAATGGCACTAACCACTTCCCGGTTTGCCGTGTCCCCATAGTAATGCTTCAAACGCTGACCATTAACCTTGAATGATTGGTCCGGATCATTCTCAAAAATCTCCACCGCTCCATGTGGAAACACAGTTTTGACAATAAAAGGTCCAGACCACCTTGATTTCAACTTCCCAGGAAAAAGTCGGAGACGAGAGTTGAATAAAAGAACTTGCTGTCCCGGCACAAATAACTTAGGATGTAACTTCCTGTCGTGCCACCTTTCCACTTTTTCCTTGTACATTTTGTTGTTCTCGTACGCTTGGAGTCGAAATTCATCAAGTTCATTTAGCTGAAGCATTCGCTTCTTTCCAGCTGCATCTAGATCCAGGTTCAACTTTTTCAACGCCCAATAGGCCTTATGCTCAAGCTCCGCAGGTAAATGACATCCCTTACCATACACAAGTTGAAACGGGGACATCCCAAGTGAAGTCTTATATGCTGTTCTGTAAGCCCAAACAGCTTCATCGAGCTTTAAAGACCAATCCTTCCTTGACGGACAAACAACCTTCTCTAAAATGCATTTGATCTCTCTATTAGACACTTCCGCTTGACCATTCGTTTGCGGATGATAGGCAGTAGCAACACGATGATTCCCATTATAGCGCTGCATCATAGAAGTGAACTTACGGTTGCAGAAATACGACCCTTTATCACTTATGATTACTCGTGGCGTTCCAAACCTTGTGAAAATCTGCTTATGAAGAAAATTCAACACTACCTTTGTATCATTCGTTGGCAGAGCTTTGACTTCTACCATTTTGAGACATAATCGACTGCCAGCAAGATGTACTGATTATTGCAGGACGAGACAAATGGCCCCATGAAATCGATTCCCCAAACATCAAAGACCTCGACTTCAAGCATCACATTTAACGTCATCTCATCCTTTCTCGTAAGATTTCCCACTCTTTGGAAACGATCACACCTTAAAATGAACTGATGAGCATCCTTAAACAAAGTAGGCCAGAAAAAACCTGCTTGCAAAATACGAGCTGCCGTCTTCTCACCACCAGAGTGTCCACCATAAACTGTGGAGTGGCAGTCTCGTAATATCCCCTCTGTCTCACAGAATGGGATACATCTCCTGATGCTCTGGTCAGCTCCCTGTCTAAATAAATACGGTTCATCTCACATATACCACTTCACCTCATGCAGAAACTTTTTCTTTTGAGCTGTGGTCAAATTAGGAGGCATTATATTACTGACAAGATAATTCACAATATCTGTGAACCATGGCTCTTCCTCCTGAACTGCGAACAACTTCTCATCCGGAAAAGATTCGTTTATCAATGTCTTATCATGTGAAGTAGACTCAGGATTCTCCAATCTAGAGCGTTGGTCAGCTACTTGATTCTCAATACATTTTTGATCCTTGATCTCTAATTCAAATTCCTTTGTCCCAAGCAAATAAGATCGAAATTTTTGGAAACCAAAGACTATAGCTAAGAGCTCCTTCTCAGTAGTGGTGTAGTTCAATTGAGCTCCATTTAAGGTCTTGCTAGCATAGTAGACCACATGAAAGAGATTATTCTTGCGCTGCCCAAGAACTGCACCCACCGCATAATCACTCGCATCACACATCATCTCAAAAGGCTCTGCCCAGTCAGGTGCTGTAATAACTGGTGCAGTTATCAAACTCTTCTTGAGAGTCTCGAATGCCGTCAAGCATTCATCATCAAATTTGAAAGGCACATCCTTCTCGAGAAAATTGCACAACGGCTTATATATCTTCGAAAAGTCCTTGATAAAACGCCGATAAAAACCCGCATGACCAAGAAAACTACGGATTCCTTTCACAGAAATAGGTGGTGGAAGATTTTCAATGACTCCCACCTTGGCTTTGTCCACCTCAAGACCCTTGCTAGAGACCTTATGCCCAAGAATAATGCCTTCACGCACCATGAAGTGAAATTTTTCCCAATTGAGCACCAAATTAGTTTCCACACACCTTTTGAGTACTGCACAAAGATTATTCAAACATTCATCATAAGAATGTCCAAAGACGGAGAAGTCGTCCATGAACACCTTGACATTATTTCCAATCATATCAGAGAATATAGCCATCATACATCTCTGAAAAGTGGTCGGTGCGCCACATAAGCCAAACGAAACTCTGCGAAAAGCAAACGTGCCAAATGGACAAGTGAAGGTAGTCTTTTCTTGATCCTCTGGTCCAATACATATCTGATTATACCCCGAATAACCATCCAGAAGACAATAATACTCGTGACCGGCCAACCTGTCAAGCATCTGATCAATAAACGGAAGAGGGAAGTGATCCTTCCTCGTGGCTTTGTTCAACTTTCTGTAGTCCATGCATACCCTCCATCCTGTGACTGTTCGAGTGAGGATGAGCTCGTTCTTCTCATTTGCTACCACAATAATACCTCCTTTCTTAGGTACATATTGCACATGTCTCACCCAAGAACTGTCAGAAATAGGATAAATGATTCCTGCATCCAGCCACTTCATAATTTCTTTCTTCACCACTTCTTTCATGATAGGATTAAGTCTGCGCTGTTGCTCAACAATCGGCTTACTACCCTCCTCTAGCAGAATTTTATGCACGCAATATGAAGGGTTGATCTCTTTGATGTCTGCTATAGTCCATCCGATAGCCGATTTGAATTCTCTCAAGATCCTTAAGAGCTTGTCCTCCTCACTACCTGAAAGGTCAGATGCAATAATAACAAGTAAAGTAGATGCATCACCTAAAAAAGCATACCTCAAGTGTTCAGGCAATGGTTTAAGCTCCAAGATAGGTGCTTCCTTAATAGATGGTTTGAGCCTTCCTTCAGCATTTTTGAGGTCAGAAGTACCATGAGATTCAAATGGCATGTCTAGCTTTTGCTTCCAAGGAGAAGCATTTAGATATTGTAGTTGCTCATTGCCATCCTCATCATCACTATCAAAATCCCCCACTAGGCCTTCTCTAATGCATCAGATATTAGCGTATGATCAAGTTCTGAAGTAACCGCAGAATCAATCAAATCCACTTTTAAGCACTCCTCATCTTCTGTAGGGAATTTCATCGCCTTGAATACATTGAATGTCACATCCTGATCCTGCACCCGCATAGTAAGTTCACCTTTCTGCACATCTATCAAGGTATGACCTGTAGCCAAGAAAGGTCTCCCCAAGATTATGGGAATCTTCTTATCTACCTCGAAATCCAGAATAATAAAGTCTGCAGGAAAGAAGAGCTTATCCACCTTTACTAGCACATCCTCCACTATGCCTCGTGGGTATGTAATAGAACGAGCAGCCAATTGTAGAGACATGTAGGTGGGCTTTGGATCAGGCAAATTCAACTTTTTAAAGATCGAAAACGGCATCAAATTGATTTTTGCTCTCAAATCACAAAGGTACTTGTCAAAAGACAACTTGCCAATGGTGCAAGGAATGGTGAAGCTACCTGGATCTTTAAGCTTTGGAGGTAACTTTTGTTGCAGCACACCACTGCATTCTTCCATTAAAGCAACAGTCTTAAGATCATCCAGGTTCACCTTCCTTGAAAGAATACTCTTCATAAACTTCGCATAACTAGGCATTTGTTCCAGAGCCTTAGCGAAAGGTATGTTGATGTGAAGTTTCTTGAACACCTCCAGAAACTTACCAAACTGCTTATCCAGCTTTTGTTATTGCAATCTCTTAGGGAGAGGTGGTGGAGGATAGAGCTGTTTCTCTCCCGTATTACCCTCAAGCAGAGTGTGTTCAACAGTAGTCTTCCTTGGTTCTGCCGCTTTCTCCTTTTCCTTAGCTTCTTCATCACCAGCTTCAGCTTCTCCTTCTTTTGCTTTTTCAGCATCAGCAACTTTTCCAGACCTTAAGGTAATAGCCTTGACTTGCTCTTTAGCTTGCTTCCTGCCTGGCACTTCAGTATCGCTGGGAAGTGTGCCAGGTTGATGATTATGCACTACATTGGCTATTTGATCGATTTGATTTTCCAAGGTCTTAATAGAAACCGTCTGACTCTTGCACAACATCTTAAGTTCCTCAAAATTAGCACTAGAGGGTGGAGCTGCACCTCCTTATTGAGGATATAATTGCTTTTGAGCATACTGCTATGGTTGCTAGAATCCAGGTGGATTGAACTGTTTACTTACGCCTTGCTGATACGGTTGCTGAACAGCATTCTGATTATTACTCCAGCTGAAATTTGGATGATTTCTATTGTTAGGATGATAAGTAGCTGGCACAGGCTGCTGCGGTCGCTGATAATTGTTCACATACTGAACAGATTCGTTAACAAGAGAACACCGATATGTAGCATGAGAACCTGCATAGAGTTCACAGACCATAGCTATCTGATTGACTCCATAAGTGGCTAGAGAATCGACCTTCATAGACAGCGCTTGGAGCTGCGCTGCAATAGCTGTAGTTGCACCAACTTCCAAAATACCTGCTACCTTCCCAGGCATCATCCTTTGAGTTGGGTTTTGATGCTCATTTGCAGCCATAGTCTCAATAAGATTATAAGCCTCCGTATAGCTTTTGGCCCATAAGGCGCCTCCAGCTGTTGTATCGAGCATGGGCCGAGATTGGGCCCCCAAACCATTATAGAAACCAGTAATTACCATCCAATCAGGCATTCCATGATGTGAACACTTTCTCAACATCTCATTGTAGCGCTCCCAAGCTTCGCACATAGATTCTGTAGGTTGCTGCGCGAACTGAGTAAGAGCACTCCTCATAGTAGCAATCTTTGCCATTGGCCTCAATAGCCGGGTGCATGATGCTAGACAGAATGTCATCAATTTTAGGCCGAGAAAAGTCCATAAGAGTTGGATCTGCCGGAACAATACGATCACCCATGATTACTGGCTCTTTCTGCTCACTTCCTTAATCCAAATCTTCAAAATTTATCTTCTCCGGAATATCAAGAACATCGTCTGTCTCCTCAGCCGTATCTAAAGTCCTCTTGCGAGTACGAGAACGAGTTTGCATAAACG
The DNA here is from genome assembly GCF_009905375.1 of Apium graveolens. Classification (NCBI taxonomy): domain Eukaryota; kingdom Viridiplantae; phylum Streptophyta; class Magnoliopsida; order Apiales; family Apiaceae; genus Apium; species Apium graveolens. The sequence goes on from NC_133653.1 coordinate 147,400,689, forward strand.
CTCGCTAAAGTACCTGAAACACAACCGGAAACATAAGTAACACGTCTTAATCACTGAGTCCTAATGACCAATGATGGTAAGTACATAAATTAAACAAAAACGCCGAGTCCCCGGCAGCGGTGCCAAAAACTTGTTAGGGGGAAAACTCGCGCCAATAACACACGCAAGTATACGCGTTCGCAAGTAATAATGAATACTTTCTAGTTCGTTCCCACAGAGACTCAGACTAATTATGTTCAATTAAACTCACTCACCAATGTATGATTACTTCTCAATGTTACGACAATAACACTTAGATTTGATTAACTAATTATTAACTACAATTAACTATGAGAATTAAGCATTTAATTAACACTTGAATTAACAATATTAAAACACTCATGAGATCATAACTTCATTACTACTTCCTTCAATAGTCATTGTTATTACCCTTAGCATGTAACAGTGATGATATTAATCGAATAACACGAAACTGATAAAAGCCAACTTTCATTGTACTAATACCATTCTACCAAACATCCACAAATAAGATAGAAGTTGAATAGGCATCAATTATGTTGAGTCCCTATATGTCTACAGAAATTGACAACATAACGATTTAAGCACAAGTTATTCCTTTTGATTACACAAGGCGAATAAAACGGTTAGAGTTATCAACTAATCATGCATACTCTTACATGAACCTATTCTAGCATGGCAAGTTCTAAATCTCAAGATCCACCGTCGCTTCACAAGAAATTAACACCCTATCTTATATGTTCGCGACGCACATAAGACGAATAAGCACAGCCAGTACTAGATATCATACAATCATCACACACTAAGGTATTAAAAAACTAACTAAAGAATTCCATAGTAAATCCGTTACGACCCCATGATCACGATTAGCCCATGATAGCACTCATCGTCATCATGGGTTCATATGAAAACATGATAATAACACACAAGAATAATAACTAAAACTACTTATATTAAACTAGAGTACGTCATAAGAGTAAATAGGTTCAAAGTAAAGAAAACTAGCATCCAACGTTACAATGAAATAAAGAATCACAAGAAAATATGCTTCTTCTTCGTTGCGGTGTGCTAAAACGGTCTTCTTCCTTATCTCCTCGCTCTTCGATTAATACTACGATCCAACCTTTTGTGAAACGTCTCTGAAATCTACTTATATAGGAGTCCCACAAAGCCCAGCTAACTCAGAAGTTGGAAGTTAAACAGAATCAGGAGTCTAAAATAATAAATCTGATTTTCCGTCCCTGAGCGGCCGCTCAACATTCCTGAGCGGGTGCTCAGCTTCCTGAGCGGTCGCTCAGCAGAGCTGAGCGGGCGCTCAGACCCCTTCTGGAATCTGCACAGTTTTTCTCCAGTTTTTTCATTGCAATCTGCTCCTATCTTCCCACTTACAATGCTAAACACATGCCAAGGCTTATTATTGATGAAATCTCTCCCGAAATGTAACTAATACCCTGAAATGCACAAACACTAGAAAAACGCATCAAATACACAAAATACTTGATTTCAAGACATCGATTCAAACCATTTTAAGACGTTCTAAGTGGTATAAAATTCCACTTATCAAGTATCAAAAACTGATATATATTTGATAATAAACAACATTTGCAATATATTTTATTTTGGGATTGGAATCCTCAAACGACGGTGTGTTACCGCCGGTGATCAGCCGCGAAGCAACACCGGTATGCCATAGCATATCCAACTAAATAAAAGGTACCCAAGGCACATATTGGCCTAGCAAGGTGTTATATCCTGTATAACACATAGCTCACACTGGACTGCCGCCACGACCTCTTACGCAACCATCCAACCCATAAAAACAATTTTTCGTCAAAGGAGTCGAATCAAATGACATCCTTAACCACATAACTCCCCATTTCTCATGGTCCGGAGTTATCTCAACAACCAATGGCGAAATAACCAGAACAATTAGTTATTCGCGAATCTCAATTCAAAGCTTCACTGTATAGAGTAATTTATAGCGAAATATAAAATGTTTAACTATTCTGAACTTAGAATAGTATGGATATTGAAAGAATAATGTCCAGAGTCAATATCAATTGAATGATAAATGAAGATATAAGTACTTGCATAATATGATTCGAAATAAACGTCACTTGAACAATAAGTGAAGTTAGGGGTACTTGCCTGGTATATTCGATAATTTCTTACTATGACTTTGCTTATAGTTGTTGGCTTCTATCTCCGTCTAACACTTGGCTGCACTCCTTGCTACTCGATTCTATAAACAAAAGGACTATCTTAATTGACAGAATCAAACTCAATCGACGTAACTATATGTCTTGACATCTACCCGATCGTTTATAACTAAGCATGGCATTTTAAAGCTGTAAACAGATAGCATGCATATCATATATCATGTAATCATGGCATTCATACAACACGTAATCACATATTTTATGTAACACATAAGTCAAATCATTTAAAGATACGTCTCAGGGCGTTCAGAACTAAAATTAGGTCAATACTAGCATTTACCGATCAAATACCGACTCAAACTGATGCACAAATCAAATGGAATTTCAATACAAAAGAAATTAGGACTCAAAAGTATTTTTATTGAAAGCGCAATATTTTTCTGAGTCTATACGCGTTCGTTTCGTATTAAACGGACGAACGGTTTAATTATTATGAATAAAACAAGAAATAAATGGAAATAAATCAATTAATAATAATATTAATTAATTTTTAAATACCAAAATGTAATTTTTAAAAAACCTAAAAATAATTTTTAGAAATTATTTGAATTAATGATAAATAATTTACATTTATTTAAGTATTTATAAATAAAATTAATTGATTAATTAATTTTTAATCAATTAATTAAATTCATAAATAATCAACTAAAATAAATTATAAATAATTAAATCAAATTGTATTTTTGAAAATAATTAAAGAAAATAATTTTAGGAATTTAAAATAATTAATAAAATAATTTTTAGTATTTAAAATAATAATAAAATGATTTTAAAAATAAATAAAATGATTTTTGAAAATAAGAAAAAGGATTTTTGAAATATTTTTAAAATCAAAAACTGAGAAACAGAATTTAGAAAACAGAAATGAGTTTCTCAGGATTGAAACCGGGTCTGTCGTCCGGGTTAACGGATCCCAGCCGGGTCGCCAAGAACGCCGGCCGGGAACTGGGTTTAGCCCAGAATCCGACGGTTCTTGCCAATTCCGGGGAGACCGTTCCAGAGTCCAAAACAACAAGATACAACCTGGTTTTTCATTCAAATTCATTCAACAACGTCCTGGCAACAGCTCGGTGCTAACCAATACAACCCGGCAACACACCACCTCCTTCTCCGATCAAATTCGATCCTTTTCCGGCGATCTAAATCGGAAAAACCGATTACCCCAAAAACTGAACGAAACTCAGCGGATTTTATATCAAAATAAAGCTTATTCCATTTACAAACTCCTCATCACCTCAAAATCAACAGAACAATCAAGATTAAGCCATAAAATCGAATAAAAAAAAGAAAACTCAAGAACACGATTTCAATAATCCGGAACTAAAACGATGCAACTAAATATATAAATCGACCCTAAACATCATTCTAAAACTGTCTGTAACATCAAAATCAACCCAGAATCATCCAAAAACAAAAATCAATTTTCAAGAATAAAAACATAAAAATCGACTTTTCGATTTACTGTACCTCAGATCAAGATGTTGATACCAAAAGAAAGCTCTCGTCGAGAGGAGGATTTTGGTTACTAGAACATTTGATTTGGTTCCCTAAATCGATCAAAAACCACGATTGAAGTTGCCGCCTAGAATCTCACCCCAAGAATGTTCTTGATTTTTATGAATTTTCTGAATTTTTTTATAATATAAAAATAAATAAATAACAGCAGTCAGCTATTTAGATTTTCACAAAAATTATACCCCAAAATAAATTAAGGGTGTTTCTATCCCCTATTTATATTAATTAGGGCCCCAAAATAATAATTACGGGGAATAATTTTAAAAACAATAAAATACAAAATTAATGTCAAAATTCCCCAAAAATTGCGAATAATTCAAAAATACAAAAATAAAGGGTATTTGAAATACGAATAATTTTATAAAAATAAAAAACCCGGATTTTGTGGGGTTTGTCGTCCCGGTGGGGTCCCGGTCCGATGATTTTTGCAAAACAGGAACGATCCCTAAATTACCATAAAAACCCGATACACATAAAATGTATTGAAACGCGCGTAG